>NW_010157502.1:0-15327 GCF_000695765.1 Mesitornis unicolor
CCCTACACTTGCCCTTGTTGAATTTTATTAACTTTTTCCCCACTCAACTCTCTAGCCTGTCCAGGTCTTGCTGAATGGCAGCACAGCCTTCTGGAGTATCAGCCAATCCTCCTAGTTTTGTGTCATCAGCAAACTTGCTGACAGTGCACTCTGTTTCCTCATCCAGGTCATTGATGAATATATTGAATAGTACTGGTCAGCTAATTAAGTTGTCCTCTCATGCTATGTTGAAAAAAGCAGTCACCAGAAAAACAAATATTCTATAATCTCTAGAGTAATTAGAAACCACGTTTGACCTCTCCTGTGTCCCTTAAAAGTAAAGACTAATATTGAATTCAAGAATCAAAGATTCAGTCAATGAGAGGAAAACAGCTATGTATGTAAGAGGCTTTCCCGTCAATGAAAAGAATTATTACTTTCTTTTTACTACCCCGTTTTCCCAGTAATGTTACTCTAGATGCTGCTTGTAAATGGAAATATACTTAGCTTTTTTTCTGTATTCCTAATCAGAAAAGTGCATGCTATGCCTTGCATGGCCTAACATTTATGCATGCAGCATTAGGGAAGTTTGGCATATCGTACATAACAATGAGCTCCTTACTTTAGCTGTACTTATACACAGGTCTACTCAGATGACAGTCTGTGAAAAAATTCTCACTATTGTCCTTCTTGATTATTTTTTATATTCTGAATATTGCTTTATGAGATGGTTACTTGAGATTCATAAAGATTTTTTAACTCATTCACAAAATCTTTGCTTTGGACTTTTTGAATTTATATGGTTGCAAACTGGATAAAGATTTGCAATTTTTGTGTGAGTTTGTCAGATTATTACTGTAGGGTTCCTACATCAATTGCAAAGTTCCATATTTTTGTTTCTCTTCAGTTTAGTACTAAATTATTAAGCTTGCTAATATTTGATCTGTTTTCATTAATCAGCTATCTTGTCTCCGTTTAAGGCTCAGAGAGCAGGATTCTCTCTCTAGTGTCCCCTACCCTCCCAGGGGAGGATTAAAAAAAAGGGAATAGAGAAAAAGATGCTTCGCACAAGGTTGGAAGTTAAGACTGTAACAAGTTTAATGAAAAACAACAACAGGGGAGAGGAAAAGGGAATTAATAAGGGATAAAGGATATTTAACTATATACAAAACCTGATCCCAGCAGTCCCAAGTGGAAGTGTCTGAGCAGTGCCTCGTGGCCACTGTGACTGCTGTGACTCGTCACCAGGGACCACAGTGATGCCGGGAAGTGGGTGGTGGTGGATGCTGCTGAGCACGTGGAACTAGGCCCAGCCATCCCAAGATGTGACAGGAAGCAGCCCAGGAGGCCAGGAAAAGCCTGTGCAAACCTCGGGCCTCCTCAGTTTTTTATAGACTGTGGCCAGAAAGGGGAGGGAACAGTACTGATCTCTGACCCCCCAGGGTCCTACAGACACCACCTGTCCTTCCCTTTCAGGCTGGTAACCCTTAAACCATAACATATCTGAACTCATCTTCTTGGGTGTTGTTATGGGCCCTGATACTAATATATCCAGGGTCTATTCATTAGACTTGTATTCTGCATGCATATGGATCATTGATGAATCTCCTAGTATCTCTAATAACAACCTTTAAACCAACTTCTGGTTTTTATTGCTGTCCTGTGAACTGAGAGTTGTGAGAGTTGCACAACTCTATTGTTATTCATTACTGCTACTTAACAAATACTGAGACTCAAATCCAAAGACTTGAAGAATAATGTCGTAGCTTTCGTTTTTTTTTCAAGCTCTGATGAAACAATGGTCATATCTAAGCTTGAGAAGAATGTTAAATATAATATATAACCTTCAAAATAGGAAAATTAGAGGTATGGATACTTGTATTCCACAGGTGCATTCAGAAATTAGTATCCCATGTTTGGTATTATTTGGTGTTGCAAAGTTTTGGAAAAATTGAAATGCAACAACAGCTATACCTAATAAAGCCATTTCATTATGTCAGGCTGCAATGCACAGCATTCTGCTGTGGCCATCATAGATAGAAATTGAAAGCTCACAGAACAGATTTTTCTTCCTCCACACTCTAAAAACTAAGTCTTTAGTAGAATAATGCAAATTTCTACTTTTTGGAGAGTGGGTAGTGGTGATTTTAATGTTTACATCTATGGTATTGCCAGCGTATTCAAAATCTAACAAAACCACTTAGTTTCACTGAATTCTATATAAGCAAATCTTCAAACAAAGTATATTCCTGTAGAGATTTTGCTCAAAGTAAGCCTGTCTAGAATCTTCTCACTCTGTAGCTTTGATAACCATTAAGATTAGAAATGTACATTCTGAGAAAAAAAAATCCTTACAATTTGTTATAAAATTTATTATATAGACTTAGTTTCAGGATATGCTATTCAAATAATTTTATTTATATTATGTTTTTCTTTGTAGCAAATGTTAGTGTCTGAAAATCTTTAAGCCAACTCATTGAGGGTGTGAAGTAAAAGTTTTCTTTTTCTACTAGCATAGTTTTAATTTTAAACCTTTTCTGTGTTCTTGTTTTTTACAGTATTTCTTTGTGAATACCATTTTGTAAGGCAAAGTGAAATGAATAAGATATTTATTGTCATATCCCTGCAGAATACAATTTATTAGATCTATGTGGGATATCAATTAAATGTTTGTAGATTGCTTTTTATACATTCTAGTATATATTTTTAGAACAGTTGGCTTGATGATTAACTGAATTACTTTTTTTGTTGTCTTGCTATCAATAAAGTGTTAGAATTGTGATGCTATGTATCTGTAGCAGTCTTCATGCACTAGGGGGCAATTTTAACAGCACCATCAGTGCTCTCAGAAATGTATGTGATATATAACCAGTATATACAGCACAGTTCTCTTCTGAATGACATGAACTTATAAATAGTAGTTGTGTTTTGGCTAAACCAAACCTTCAGTGTTATGCTGGAAACCTCATAGTACAAATCTAAAGCACAGAAGCTTTGACACACTCTAGCAGTTGTTTCTTAACTCACTCCTCTTACTGATGATGATTTTTTCCAGTTGTCAACTATTTTTAGAGTCTTGGTTTAGAGAATATATTCCATAGCTAGTATATTAGTGGTGCAGTGCCAAAACTGGAATACGGTGCGGCAGAATATGCTTATTTGACTGTAATATCAAAGGATGTGGTTTTTTTTCTAATAAAAGTAGTAATTCAGAAAATATTTTCATCTGTCTATGGGTATTGCAAATTCAATGATGGTATGTTTTAAATTTTGATTAATGTGCGCAAGGCCACATGTGTTTTACGCCAAGATAAATATCTCAAATAACTGCCTATATTTAATGATGTGATGAAGAAGGAAAGATATTGCTTTGCTATTAAGAACAAGGTAAGATCATTATAAAGCTTTACTCCGTGTACCTGTTTCTTAAGGACATAAAAATTATTAATGTGTAATTAAGGCTTTACCTTAAGTCCAATTGTGTAGGACTGTAAAAGAAGAAAATTATAACAATCTTCAGAATCTCTATGGACACAAAGTCTTCATGTTTAACCTAAATAAAGATTCTTAAGGCAGGTGGCAATTTAACCTACTCTAGAATAGAACAGGTCAGACAGAATAATTTTTCTGTATTTCTCCAATACCCTCTCTCTGTTCCCAGCATCCTCATCTGTTAAGTTCTACCAATTTGATTCTAGTATTGAGCAAGTAAGAGCAGAAAAAGATGATGTCTTACTGAAGGTCCTAAAGGTGGCGGAGAGGCTTCCTGGGCAATGGGAAGGCGCAAGCAGCCACTCTGTCCTGGGAGAATGAGAAGTTGGCCTAAAGATAGCCCAACAAGTGGGTTGGGCTCCCATGTTGTTTCAGGAGCTGGAGTTATTAATGAACAATCATGGCACTCAATCCTAAGTGATGTGCAAAGGTAAGGGTCTATCATGTCCTCTATCCTGAAGACTGGGTCAGTAAATAGCTAGATCATGTCTCCAGAGATGTGTTCCAAGCTATAAAGAGTGGAAGGAAGTTATTCACTCACCACCCAAGTTTAATAAATAGCATGTACTGGAATGGTACTCATTGTTTCCATAATGGAAAACTGAAAATTTTTTGAGATACTGGTCTAAAAAAAGAGTAAAAGGAGGTAAGGTTTCTACTGTTCTTATTTAAAAATGACAAGCAGGAAAAGATATACAGTTACTGGGTAAACAAAAATGTTATTCATAAGAAATAGGGAAGGAAGAAGGCACTGAAGCCCCAATTCTCAAGAGTATTTAAATATCTAGTTCTCACTCAAATTCTGTGGGTGTTAGGCATCAATATGAAATTCCAAAGAGCATAGGAACAATATTCTTTAAATTAATTAGCTTCTTTTTTCGTTCCTTCTTCCTAAAAGCTTCTTTGGAAGCTAACCTTTTTTAATTGCATACTTCAGTTTGTAGCACCCAGAAGACTCATCTTCTCTTATACGTCAATATGTTTTCAAATAAAAAACAAATGAAAAAGTTGTGCCTCAACTTCTTGTTTCAGCTAGAAAACTGTAGCTTACAGTTTTTGCAGCTACAGAACAATATTCACACACATTCAGTATTTTCACAGGAACTTGATAGCAGCTGATACAGGTGAATGCATGTAAATGAGTTAAATGATTTTGTTTAATCTGTGTTTTCACTCCCTTTACCATCTAATTTATTTTAAAAAAAAATTTTGAGGAGAGGAAAATAATGAATTGCAGTAATGAATTTTCTCAAAACAGTATGAAAAAATCCTACTTAAATTCACCTTGGGCTTCTGGAAATCAGTGATGCTGAAACCCATTCACTGTGGGTTTAAGGTATGGTTTTGTCTTGAACTTCCATTCTTTTGGGAAAATTCTGGAAACAGAAAAATAATACTGTAACAGATTGTGAGACTCTACAATCAACAGGTCAGAAACCCATCTGTAATAACCAAATTTAGAGTTGACAGAGCATTGTTTTGTCAATTTAACCAGGAGTTGGCTTACAGAGAGGAAAGTACAGGTTGAGCTGCTTTACTATTACTTGTGTTTCACTAACACATAAACAGAAAGAGTTTTGCCAATTTTAAAAGCTGAAAGAAATGGCAAATAATTTTTTGTACTTAAGTGGACTTCTTATAATAAACAAATTACCTGTAACAAATGTCACTAATTCCACCTTACTGTTGTCTTTCTTAAACAGTAAAAGATAACGTGTAATGCAAAATTGGCTAATTGTTGATAGTGCTTTTCTTGATTTCCACCGTATTCTTCTGTTTCTGTATATTTCCTATGTGATTGCAGCAAAGAGTGAAATTACCCATCAGTAAAAAATTATTCTGGATTATCACCTTCCAATAGCAACTTGCTGGAGTTGAACAGAGGAATAAAAGGATCTGCAAGGTGGTTTTTTTATCTGAATCCTAAAATATAAACATAAGCATAAACATTTATATCTGCATCATAAAACATAAACTGTGTTTGGATGGGCTGCTCAGTTTCACAGCAGAAATGTTTCTTAGTACAAGTAAAACTGAAATTATGGGGCACAGAACTTCCACCCATGTTTAATCACTCATCACATTAAATTGCACAGCATAAAAATTGGAAGATGTCAAAAGATTTTTTCCTATATTCACTACTGCCTCCACAAACAGGTGGATTATCTGCATATGCAAAAGCTTCCCTTGCATCTTCTGGCTAGCAGAAGATCAGAAAAAGGGAGATTAGTGAAACAAGCATGATGCTTATTGCAGCTGCTATGGGCTATTAAGAAGGGCATTTAGAAGGACCTTCTGAATTCTCATCAATGTCTTGAGTATATTAGTTCCTCTCTCTCACATCCATATTCATCATTCATATCCAGAATTCGCTGTCCGATGTGACTGGGTTTTTAATGAACCTTTTCCCATTTGTCAATTGCTATGTGTCTTTGAGAAGACTTCTTGGAGTGTCTTCTATCCAGAATATATTGATTCATTTAACTTGACTCCTAACTCTGTCTGTGCATGAGAAATGAATGTCTGGCCCTAAATTCTATGAATACTTTTCTATGTAGTGTTGAGTTATAGTACACAAAATGTTAGTCTAGTTTATTCACTATACCAAAGCAGTTATGGCAGTTATAATTCTCAAAAAAGAATCAATCTGTTGCACTGTGTTGTTTATTCTCTCTGTGCCTGACAGAGAAACTGGTGTCAACAAAGTCAAGCCCACATAAAAGCCCTCAGGCATAGTCCCTGTCACTTAGAATTTGTCATTTTTTTTTCTAATGCTTTGCAATGAGTGATGAAATGATTGGAAATAACACAAAAGGAGGCATTTGAATTGTCTAAAAATGTCTAATACATCTCAAGACTCAATATTTAAAATTACCTCGTGAATTACTGCAGTCATTAAATGTGATGCAAATGCATTTCATGCACCTGTATTTCTCGTAAAGGGAATGCTGGAAGTAAAATAGAGATGGTTTTGCAACTGTTTTGGAATTTGAAGGATTAGGGAGACGAAAATTCCTTGCAGTATTTATCAGATGTGTATAAAGTTGCGGAATAAATCTTACTCCACAAGAAGGAATTAGATAGAGTATATTGTAACAAAATGTTGATGATTTTCAGAAGTTTATTTTTTTAATGGAAAGAGTATGCCGTTAGGAATTTGCTTTCTTTTTGTCCTAATCTCTCTTAATTACATCTTTGAGATTTTGATTTTTTTCCAGTGATTGAATTTCTCAAGGTCTTTAATTGCTGAGTAGAATTACTGCTATGTGAAGCAGAGAAACAGATATGTTAAATTTTCAGATGATTTGCAAGTAAGATCATGAAAGAAATGTGTTTTCAGCACCATGCTTTTAAAAATCTGACTCTCTCATTCTGCTTTTCAAGTGCATGTTATCAATTTATCTTTAGTTGAATATATCCTTCCCTCAGGCAAAAGCAGTTGAGCTTTTAAACCTCTCAATTACTCTACTAGTTGCATCCCAGTTTCTACTACATATTTGCAATGTTTCTGCAGTGTGATATGGGACTCTTGTGTCATGCTGCTTCTCAGTTGGCAATCATAATTTTGTTTAAAACTGTATGAAACTAAACATGCTGCTGTTCAGCTGAATTCTGAAATCAAAAAGGATGCATATGCAGGTGGTGCACGTACACATGAACAAAAGGAAACAATAGTAAAGAACAAGGCAAAATTTCTGAGGATGCTTTCTTGTATATAGCCCTTGTTAACAGGTGATGTTTCTTCAAATATGATAGCTAATTTTAGATTGTAAAAATAAAGATTAATTGATTTTATTTTGCTGAACCTCTCTCAGTGTTATAACTAATGCATAATCCATGCATCATAACAAAATGGATTGCAAAAAAAGTGGAAGCAAGCATCTGCTTTCTTTATCTTGTCAAAGCTCCTCTTTACCCTGAAGTTTAAAAAAAAAAAAAAGGAAAATGAAAGTCTTAAGATTCTGCTCTTAGTATTCTGCTTCCCATACCTTCCCACTTTTTGTTGTTTATTTCCTGAAGGTAATATATTTTATAAACATTAAGAAATTATTCAGGGTAACTCATATCTTCATGTTTCACTGAAACTAATTTTTTCCTGTTTTATCTATTATTTTTTCTAGGAAATAGATAGTGGTTTTGTTATTATTTATTTTTAAACATAATTTTCAGACTACTGAACAATAATTTCTGTGGATTGGAAAATCAGTTGAAGTCTGCGTTCTAATTTCATCATAACTGTAAATATGTCAGAATAGAGCTAAAGGAAGTAAGTTGAAGGATGGAAGTTCAAGGTGTGATTTAGCATGTCTCATTTGCATCACAGCATGATAGTTCTTCACTTTTTTGTGTTATCACCTCTGAAAAAAATTACATTTGGTACTGAGCACTACAGCTTAAGAAATAGTATATTTCACTATTTTTTCTTTCTTCTGTAAATTTTAATTCTAGTAATTTATTTTTGCCAACTTAAAATCCAGCTAGGGAAAATATTTACTCCTTTGTATATGTCCAAGTAAGGAGGCAAACCAAGGGTACGTGTTTGTATCGTGACAAATTCAGGTCCAAAGAGACCTTTCTGACCCCAGGATCTCACAAAAGATTGTGTCTTTTTGGATGGCAAAGATGTGATAATATTTATTCTGACAACC
The DNA here is from genome assembly GCF_000695765.1 of Mesitornis unicolor. Classification (NCBI taxonomy): domain Eukaryota; kingdom Metazoa; phylum Chordata; class Aves; order Mesitornithiformes; family Mesitornithidae; genus Mesitornis; species Mesitornis unicolor. Next base: position 8,121 of record NW_010157502.1, read on the forward strand.
TATTCCCTGAAAAGCCACAGTACTGCAAAATACCTTGTGTACTCAGGTGTCATGCATTTCACAAAATAAGGTTGAGTTGCATTTAAAATGAGATGTTATCTTCCAGCTGGAATGACACAATGGTTTCCTGTACAAAGTAACAGATTTTAAGAGAGTGTTAGAAAACTTCGTCTCTTTTATTCTTTCCTTGCTATTATGATTTCTTTCCCATTGCAGCCCCTTTAAGATGGTCTGTATACAGTAGGAGTTCACTAAAATACACTAAAATTGTAGTGTATACACTAAAATTTGGTATTTAAATAAATTATTTAGAAGAAGCACCTTTTGTAAGTTATTAATGCAACAGTAACACAGATATGTGGATGCATGGAAACAGGAGAATTACCTAAATTCTCACTATGATGAAATATCAAAGTGTGATCATGTTGTGGTTTAAGCCCAATGGGCAACTGGGCACCAAAATGCCCACCAAAGGAGCTAGACAAATAAGGACTGGGAGGGTATTTTTCTCACCACTTGCAATCACAGGCAGAAGACAGACCCATATTGGGGAGAAAAACAAAACAATTTAATTCTGTTACCAATAACATCAGAGTAAAACAATGAAAGATACAACCAGATCTTAAAATCAGACACCTTTTCCCACCCTTCCCTTCTTCCTGGACTCAGCCTTGTTCCCAGTTTCTTTACCTCCTTTTCCCCTCCCTGTGGCACAGAGAGATGGAAATGGGGGTTGCAGTCAGTTCATCCCACGTGGTCTGTGCCACTCCTTCCTCTTCAGGGGTAGCGAGGACTCCTCCCAGCCTCCCTCTGCTTCCTTGTGGCACCCTTCCCACAGGAGAAAAGTCTTCCACAAAAGTTCAATGTGGGTCTGCCCATGGCTGTAGTTCCTTCATGCATGAACTGCTTCAGCACACACTGCCCATGGAAGTCACGGCCTCTTCAGGGGCAGCCACCTCCTCATGTGGATCTCTTCCCCACCAGTGAACCTCCACAGGCTGGAGGCAGGTCAACTTGCACTCTTGCCACAGGTTTGTCATGATTTAGGCCCAGTGCATAACTGAGCACCACGATGCCCCCAAAAAAGGCTAGTCAAAATAAGGACTGGGAGGGCTTCTCACCACTTAAACAGGTCACAGGCAAAAGACAGAGTCACAGAATCACAGAATCACAGAATCGCTCGGTTGGAAAAGACCTCTGAGATCATCATGTCCAACCGTTCCTGTCTACCCCCTAAACCATATCCTTAAGTACCTCATCATAAGGAATAAAAAAACCAAAACAATTTTAATTTTTTACCAACATCAGATTAGAACAATGGGAGATACAAACAGATCTTAAAATCAAAACACCTTCCCCCCACCCCTCCCTTCTTCCCGGGCTCAGCTTTTGTTCCTGGTTCCTTCACCTTCCCTCTCCCCCTTTGACTTGAGGCGCAGGGGGATGGGAGTGGGGGGTTGCTGTCAGTTTTCATGCCAGGCCACATGCTTCTTAGGAGAAGGGAAAAGAACAACTCAGCCCAGTGTCTCTGTCTCTGCTTCCATGTGGCCCCCTTTCCATAGGCGAAAAAAGTCCTCAAAAGTCCAATATGAGTCTGCCCACAGCTGCAGTTTCCCTCACACACAGAATTGCTTCAGCCCAAGTCCACAAAACTCCAATCTGGGTCTGCTCATGGTCACAGTTCCCTCACACACGACCAGTCGACCCAGCTCTTGCCACGGGTTGCAAAGGAGAAACCTGGGTTCTACGTCCTCCTCCTCCTCACTTTCCTTTTTTTCCTTCAAACCGACCTTGGTGTTCTTCGAAGTTGTTTTCCTTGGGCCCTACTCCCTCCTCTGCTGCATGTCTCTTCTGATGGTTATGGAGATCCTAGGTCTCTCTCTTTTTTTTTCGAGATAAAAGCTGCAGCGGGGCTTAAGTTGTGGTCAGGGCTGGCCAAGCCCAGCCTGTCAAGGCCGGGGCCAGGCCACCCGCACATGGGGCCACGCTGGTCAGGGCTGGCGCCAGAGAGAGCGAGGCGTGCCCTGCACCCCCCTTAAATACATTACTTCACAAGGGCGCTGATTGGCTTGGCTCTGGTCAGAGGTGAGTCCAACATTACAGAATCACAGAGTCATTGAGGTTGGAAGAAAACTCTAAGAGCATCAAGTCCAACCATCAACCTGACACCATCATGCCCACTGAACTGTGTCCTGAAGTGCCACAATGTGTTTGTACTGCTTGAAAATAAACCAAACAGTATATTTTTTCCCACTTGGATAGTTCCATGATCTGAAGTTATATAGGCATACAGGAAAGCATACTTATTTTTGGACCAAATTTGCAATTTCTTTCTTCTGAAAGAAAACTTAATGTGTTCTTGGAAATGCACAAGGCATTGTCCTGTCAAGATCATAGAATCATAAAATCATTAAGGTTGCAAAAGACCTCTAAGATCGTCAAGTCCAACCATCAACCTAACACCACCATGCCCACTAAACTATGTCATGAAGTGCCACATCTACACATTTTTTTTAATATCTCCAGGGATGGTGACTCAACCATTTCCCTGGCCAGTCTGTTCCAATGCCTGACAACCCTTTCAGTGAAGACATTTTTCCTAATATCCAATCTAAACCTCCACTGGTGTGCCGTGAGGCCATTTCCTCTTGTCCTGTCACTAGTTACATGGAAAAAGAGACCAACACCCACCTCTCTACAACCTCCTTTCAGGTAGTTGTAGAGACCGATAAGGTCTCCCTCCCCTCAGTCTCCTTTTCTCCAAACTAAACAATCCTAACTCCCTCAGCTGCTCCTCATAAAGCTTGTTCTCCAGACCCTTCACCAGCTTCATTGCTCTTCTTTGGACATGCTCCAGTGCCTCAATGTCCTTCTCGTAGTGAGGAGCCCAAAACTGAACAGGGTATTTGAGGTATGGCCTCATGAGTGCCGAGTACAGGGGCACAGTCACTTCTCTACTACTGCTGGCCACACTATTTCTGGTACAGGCCAGGATGCTGTTGTCCTTCTTGACCACCTGGGCACATTGCTGGCTCATGTTGCCAACCAACCCCCCCAGGTCTTTTTCTCCCTGGCAGTTTTCCAGCCACTCTTCCCCAAGCCTGTAGTGCTGCATGGGGTTATTGTGACCTAAGTGCAGGACCTGGCCTTGTTAGACCTCAGCCCATTGATCCAGCCTATCCAAGTCCCTCTGCAGAGCTTTTCTGCAAAAGTCTGGTGTTGTCCGCAAACTTATTGAGGGAGTGTTCAATAAATAGATATTGGTTTTGTATTTTAGTCAGACAATGTTTCAGGATGCTTGTCCTTGCTAATATCTGTATGAGATCCGTCCAGTTTTGTCAGTTATGCCTTATTTTATTAATGTAGAAGAGTCTTAATTTTTCCCTTAGCTGTGCTAGTCAGGAAGACTTTCTGAATGACAAATATTTGAATGAACTTATGACTTAATTGTCTATTTTAAATGCTAAGATTTTTTACCCCACTTCTCAGGCTATTGGCTTCAATAAGTTTATGTATAGACAGTCTCTGAAGAATTCTAAGTAAGTCTGCACAATCTCCGTGAAAATGTATGCTGTTTAATTAACTGCTGCTTAATTCAGTGTTGATTAAATAATAGGAGGACATTACTAATGCTTTGTCAGAGGACTGAAAAAGTGTTCCAGCCAAATATTCTGAATTTATCCACCACAGTGATGTCAGAATAAAAATCAGCACTCCTATATGAGTTTTTATTACTTGGGCAAAAATTTTCTTTCAGCATTGAAAAGCTGTAATTATATTTTTATATATTTAATACAACATACGTATATGACTTATAAGTAAATAAACTTTGTAAATTTCCCACCACTTGGATGCCTTATCCTGCAGACTTACCAGAACCATGCAAAAAAAAAAAGGTTGGGAAAATGTTTTTTTTGTAACATAATACTGGTATAGCTGAGAGGGACATACTCTTTTTTATCCATATTTCCCTTTGCTCTTACTTAAATTTAAACTCAGAGTAATGGAACCTCAAATGCATACAGTTCAAGGACTCACAAAGCTTGCAATGTTACGTTTCTCAATGAAAAGTTGCCTTTCCTGAGGAGGAGAATTTGGGAACAAAACACTTTTTGTGGCATTTTTTGTGTTGGGAAGTTCTGTTTGTACTGTGGAAATCTTTTTGAGCTGTATACTTTAGGAGACACTTGACCATTGTGGAATGACTATGCCAGGTCTCTTGATGTCCTCCCCTATAGTGCTGCCTACTGACCTACACACATTTGCTGCGTTCATCCTCATGTGCACCATGGGTAGTAAATTACCTTGTCAAGGAACTGACAGAAACATGCAGCAAGCCTGATGATATCTGGGAATCTGTCAAGGGAAGTCTTGGAAGATGGACCAGAAAAGCAACTAGGTTGTTCTTGTAGTATGGCTTGCAGGTGGTTTTTGGCCCAGTATTTCTTACATTCATCTTTGCCAGGCCACTGAGGAGTCTGCCCACTTAGACTCAATCATCTGACTTATGCAATATGGTAGTTGATGCAAAATATGACTATATGACAACATTCTGTGGGATACTGGGTTAATGTCCACAAGTTATAGACTTAGTCAAGTATTTAAGTATAACATGATCTAATTCAAGAAGTGCCGCCAAATGCCAAGACAGTGCCAAGACTTATTTATCTGACTGTGCACATGAACACTTTCTATGTTTGACAGTCTGATGTTATAACTGTGGAGTATTTCAGCTTCAGATTAAAAAAAAAAGTCTTGATATCCAGACAAAGTTAATATGGCTTTCATTGAGCTTGCTAGAGAATCTTTCTATAAAATTCAAGAAATAAAAGGAACCATTGGAAAGGTCTGAGGATTTGTTCTTGTTAAATGTTCTCTTAATCTTTAGTATGTGAAAATGAAGAAGTGCCAGAATCAACCTTTAGATACCGACAACTTTTTTGTATCTTGATTTCTTCCTTTTACTGGCTCCTATGCAAAATATTTTCTAATTTTCTTTATGCTTTAACTTTTCTTATCCCAAAAATGTTTTATTGCTTATTGCTGAACCCTTTTGTAAGATACGCCGTATCTCTGAGATAAAAATATTGGAAATTATTTTTTTATTTCACTTGAAGGCATCATATTAATTTGCGTGATAAGATTAATATTTTCCAGTTCAAAACAGAAAGTTTAACAAAGTGTCAATGGCACCAAGGAAAGTTTCCACTCAGTTTACCTTAAGTATAAATGCTGCTCAATATTATAATTCCTATGATTTAGAACGTATTTGACATACTCTTTACAACAGTGTCATACCCTTAGTTGTTACAAATCCAACACAGAGACTCTACAAATATACAATAAGACTTAGTTCCTGCTCAAAGTCTTTATTTAAGAGTGATTTTACAGCAGTTTTTTAATGGGTTAATACAGGCAGCTGCATAGAACATGAAGTTCAATATGCACGCAAAGGGTCTGCTTTAGTAATGTTTACAGCAGTATTAGAGCTATTTTAAGATGAGATTCAATGTGTCAACATGACAAGCAGGAGGGGAGAAGGGGAAGAGATGTTAATATCATGAAGATCTCATGGCTGAAAAGGATAATACTGTGAAAGACTGATGATTCAAATGTCATGTGGACTTTCAAAAGAAAAACAAAACCTGAAAAAGCCCCTAGCTCTCAACTCACAAAAGTTGGATTGGAATTTAAAAGTAGTGGAAGCATAGTAAAGATCAGTGTACACTGTCCATAACTTTTAAATTTGTCTGCTTGTGCGCTACCTCCATCTTTCTGCTTGTGTGTGCAACACAATGTTTAAACTGTTTTCTTTCCAGTTCATAAGTTAATTTACATCACAGAAATGGGTGATCTAATTTCAGTGAAAGATGTTCTGAGACTTCTATGCAATACTGAAAAAAATAATTATAAAATTAAAGTATGATTATATATTAACTTTAAAATATTTGAAAATAAAGATTTGGCTACGAGAAAATTATATTCATTTAGCAGAAGAAATAATTACTACTTTTATTACAAGAAATAATGAGTTTTGTAGAAATGGATATAGATGTTGCTACTGGGCTTCCATTATTTCCCCAGGGCAAACTTCTATGACATGCAGTGCATACCTCTTATCTACATTGCAGGTTTCTATTACATATTGTACTCTTGATCCATGTTTGGGACTACCAGGGTTCTGCAGCATTGATCAAAGAAGCCAGTTTTGACCTAAATGTTGTGAGTTCCTATATTTTTAAAGTAAATAATAGTAAAAGAGAATAAAATTGAAAGTTAATTTAATTCGCTAGGACAGTAGACTACACAGACCATCATATGTCTTTGTCACTATTCTTGCTGCAATGTTTTACTAGAGCTGAAAAGCTGAACCACATGCACTTGAGATATAGATTTAGGTCAATGAAGATTTACTCCAAACCAAGTATGATTTAAAACAAGGAAAGATTAAATAAATGTGCAAATAAGAGCCTAGATGATCCCATTGAGTCTTTCCTTCTTTCTATCTTCCTCTCTCTTTCTCTTTCTCTTTCTCTTTCTCTTTCTCTTTCTCTTTCTCTTTCTCTTTCTCTTTCTCTTTCTCTTTCTCTTTCTCTTTCTCTTTCTCCATAATGTTCTCTTGAGCTGTGTTGATTGTTTAATTTTAATATCAAGTGGAACTTCTGGTGGGAAACAAGGAATAAAAATCTTAACTGTTCTTCTACACTTCTTCTCCTGGTGAATAAAGTTAGTCATCAAAGTTAGTAGAAAAACTAAATAAAACTGTCACGGGGTTTATAATGAGTTTGCAGAAGAGAAGGTTAAGACTACAGCGGCCAACCAATTATTTTTAAAACAGTATTTCTTTTAAAACAGTATTTCTTTGGGTGAATTGCTTTGACACTCATGTATTTTAATCACTATGGAGTCTTTACATTTAAAGAGTCCATCTAAAATTTACCAGTATGGCAGCAATTATGTTTAATACAGCAGTGATGGTTTGGTATTGCCGTGGTTTAGGGCTGAGCTGGCCACTAAATGCTGGACAGATGTTTTCTGTTAATGCCTCTCTCCGCCCCAGGAGGGGAAGAGAAAGAGATTAAGGGGGAGAGAATTAAGGGTTGGAAAAGAAAACTAACAGAATTAATGGTACAATAATACTAATACTATAGGTTAATAATATAAACAGGAAAATAATGAAATAAATATAAATATATAAAAATATATA
>NW_010157503.1:0-9318 GCF_000695765.1 Mesitornis unicolor
AACGTTCTGTGATTCTGTGATTCTGTGGATGAGGGAATTTTGACCCTTAACCCGAGGAGGGCATTATGCCCAAGTGTATGAATGTTACAAATCTTGAAGAAGGTTTTAGTTCACTAAGATCTCTACGGTTAATGTCAGTCTGTTGTTCTTCAGAAATGCATATTAAGTGCCCTTTGGAGACCTTCAGTATGTGACTGGGTAGACTGCAGCAGTTTCGCTACACATGAGTAAGAAAGTCATACGAGGCACTGGGGAAGTTTCAGTCAAAATGGTAGATACCTGTGAGGTTTAAACACCTGCAGGATTAGGCTTTTTATTGTCATTTATAACTTCAGTCTGTAAAATCTGCCTATATCCTTCATTTGATCTATGTCTTCTTGTCCTTGGGATACACAGATCTAACAATTTACAATTCACTGTAGCAGGATAAAGAAAAAAAAACAAACCCCCCCACCCCCCCAAAAAGAAAACCATAAACAAGCCTTTGAGGTAGAAATGAAAACAAAATAAAATATGATCTGTTTTTTCAAGGCAAGGCAATACATTATTGTTATTCCCTAGCTTAGTAGCAAGTTATTTTGTTTGTTTAAATTGTTCAATAATTTTTTCAGAATAAGCCAGAATTTAGCCTGTTTCTTCTGCTTAAGACAAGCAGTCAATTTTAATTAACTCAATGTGCAAGAGACTTTGGCATTTCCGGAAACTGGGCACACAGCCAATCCCCAAAGCAACTCTGATCAGCTTGTCTGGAAAAGAGTAAAAAAAAGGAAGATGTTTGCTTAGAGAGCTTAGAATTATAGTCTAAAATCTCAACAGCTGGAAATAAAATTAATTACACAGTCCTGCCTTTACCTATCAGTGCAGCACCATTAACATCCCTGAAACTACTACTCACATGAGGAAGTACAAGAGAGCCTCTGCTCTAGAGATACTGTTTACTGTGGAGAAATGTTGGTATACCAATTGAGCATTCATATTTGTGTTGAAGATCAGGATATCTAGGTACTTAATGCAATAACAACAACAACAACAACACTTAAATTCATGCATGTCTCTGTGTGCTCATGCTTCAGCATTTTAAAAGTTTTAGTGGAATAATTTTTGAGTTGACAGTGAAAAATATTGTCAAATATTTTTTTTTAATATTTGGACTAACTTCATGAGATATCATTGAGGTGGTAGGAGATGTACGTTAAATTTTCTAAGAGCCAGAATCTTTTATTCTTTTCTTGAATCTGAAATATAGAATCCTCAGTATATGCAACCTTTCCTCCGCTCCTATTATGAAGCAGCATGTGTATGAATGATAAACCAGCATGTGTGTGAATATAGGTAATTTATTCTACAATTGACTAAACCTACAAATAATAAGGTAACCTTTTAAGATTTGCGGTGAGAGTTCCTCAAGAAAAAAGAGTGTATTTTCTCTAACTAATCAAATAGTCACATTTAGCCCATTGCAGCACATTCTAGTCTAAGAAAATGAAAATTTATTTTTCTCCTCAAAACATGGAAATCAGCTGACAATGTACTGTGTATAGAACATTTCTTGTAGTATTCAAATCCTTTTTCAACAACAAAAAGTTTACAGTATTGAAATTTAAAACAATGATAAAAATTTTCTTTTGATACTGTTAATTGCAAACTTTTACTGCAATTTTTAGAGTATTAAAGGACAATTAAAAAAACAAGGTCACTCTTAAAGAAGATCTGAATGAACTAAACTTTAGTATTTTATTTTCAATAGTCAATGTCAAACCTTGCTCCTTAGATGTTTAAACTTTTATCTTGATTTTGCAAAATTGCTTTTGATAAAGAAGATTTTCATCAAGATACAAATAGAAAAAGTGCAAAATGGAAAAATGCAAATCTTTTGTATGAACACAGCAAATGAGACCCTCAAACCCTATAACATTAGTGGGCTGCTTCTGAGTAGAGGATTCACTGTTAAAGAGTCTACTGCAGAGCTGGGACTCCAGTTTTTATTAGTAAATTTGCACATAAGCTTCAAGATCCAGTGTTTGGCACTTCTGCCATGTAAGACGTGAGAAAATTTTCCACAGACTGCTTTAACATCTTCACTTTAAAATGAAGCTGCACTGAGACTTGGGAAATGGTATGAACTTTCTTCTTCTGAGCCCCAAAAAATGGAAGTCTAGCTTCTCTTTTCTAGTCCTTGTATCCTTTAATAATTGTAATCCCTAGCCATAATTTTCTTACTCCATTTTCCTTCAACTTTTTGCCACATGTCTTTCATTAATAAATCTGAAATGTACTTAACCCAAGTACATTTTTGCTGTTTCAGTTAAAAAAAGAATTTCATACTGGTGAAACATGCACGGTAAATGGAAATCATGGACTTCTGTCTTTATGTACAGCTCTATAAGAGACATAGCACATTGTTGAACAACATAAAACATACAAAGATTATTCTTTTTACCTGTTGTAAAGAGTCATAGACTTTCTGTGAACTGGTTGAGCTATAGTTTCCAAGATCTGTAGATGACAATGTAAAATATGCAATGGCTCATATGTCCTGACAGAGGTCTTGTGTTCTAAAAGAATTGGGCTCTAGTGACTTTTATATCATGATCATTATGAACACACTGAAAAACTATCTTTCTCCATAAATTCAAAATGGAAAATATTTCTAGTCGGTGTCTGATGAGGGAAGTAAAATGTGTGCCTGTTTCAAAACTTTTGGCCACATGCCTATTTAATAAACTACATTAGAAAAGCTGTACAGTTGTATCTCCTGTTGCTTAGTCCTGGCTGACTTAAAACTGGAAGACTGTATTCGGTTTTGAAGTATAAAAGAGTACTGGTAGCAGTCTTTTGGGAGATTAAGTATATCAGTAAGGTCACAGAGCATTACTGACATTGTTAAAAGATGGCACATGCCTCACATATATCTTACTCAGACCACAGGCAGAGTGAATACATGAATGTTTGCATATGTCCATGTAGATTTTTTTGTCTATCATGATATCTTGTCCTGTTTCAGCAACATGAGATGCTGCAAGTTCTTCAGAGTAGAGACTCTCTTGCAGCATGCATGTTTTCATTATTCACTACCAGTTGATGAGTTAGACTTAAAGAAGGCTCATAGGTCCATGCAGAGATTTAGATCAGGAGATCAAATATGATTCACACATATAGTAGCAGAGACCAAAAGAACCCCATCCTTAATTAACATGCCCAAAACAACTGCCAGAGTCTGTGCAATATAATCTAAGGTACAACATACACTGAGTCTCATTTGCTATTTCCTATTTCTTCTCATATTTTCTTAAGCTGTATCTCCTACTTTGCAGAAAAAAGGTATAAGTTTCAGGGTGCAATAGGTCTATATCATGTTTCTCTTCACATTCAAGAATCAAGAGACTCTTAAGACATGAAGTACAAGACAAAGCAATAGAAACGTACCAACATTCGGCACCATGCTTACTAGTCTTTTAAGTGTCTGTCTCTATAAAAACACCAATTCTGTATTTTTTTATCAAATTATTAAAACAAAATATATGAACCCCTGATGCCAAATTATGTATCATAAAAATTATTATGATTAATAGAAATATTCCTGACACAGAAATGAGTTGTTTGTCAGTTGAACTCCTGAATGTTCAATATAGGAAATAATGTCATACTACTTAGAGACATTACCAGTTTAGTCATGGGAGTTGCACTTAACTGCAACTCCACTATAGGCTTTGTTGACCTTTCCATGACCTTTACAATTATTCACATCGTCTTCTATAGTTAAATCTTTTACTCCCCTGATTATTTGCTGCCTCAAACAATCATCTGTTTAATATGGAAGTTATAGCTGCTTTTGATACCTGCTTCTCAAGTAACTTCTATGGCACCAAAGGACAGCCATGTAACACAAAAACAAATTTTCACATCCAAATGATGTTACTCTGCACAGGCCGGGATATGATTATCTGAGTCCATTTTTTGTGTGTTTTTAAATCAGTTTTATAATATTTAGTAGTTCAGTGTAATATCAGAATAGACCCTAATGTATGGTTAAATGTGAGGCTGGGTAAAACACAACACTCTTTATTAAGCTGTGCAAGGTTTTAGAGTGGTTCCCACAGAATGTTTATTAATTTTTTATATATCTCTTTTTGTTGTTTTTAACTCCATTAAATTCTATGTAACTGTTTAAAAACACTTTCTTTCTTCTTATCCTCTGACAGCTTTGTTGAATTTAAACTTCACAGAATTCTCTTCAAATTGAAAGGAGTCTCCTTGAAAGAAAAAAAAAAAATCCAGTGGCATATTTTCCATGAAATGTAATGGTTTGGTCACAAAAGCTACACATCTAGAAAGGAGGAGATTGTGGTGATAAGGATGGGACATTAATTTTAATAATTCATTTGAGAAACATTGTACTTGATGTCTACAATAGCTGGTAAGCAAAGTAGAAATCCGTAACTTGTAAATTATTGAATTTCACAATTCCATGGTTCAGTGGGCAATCATACACACATTCTTGTAAAACTCCTAAAGGTCATAATGGACAATGACTCCTTATATGTGTTATAATGTTGATGAAGAAAGTTCATGATGAGACAGGAGCAGGAAAAAAGGCTCAGCAGCTTTCACCTTACATGTCAAAGAGAAAATGAGTCTTGAATCTTACTTGTGAGTAGCCACAGAAACAGCACTCTTTATTCTATTGTGTGATCTTAACTCAGTCATCTGATGTAGGCTCGAATAAGTTACTGAAACCTGAAATCCTTTACACAAGCTGAGATGATGAAACAGCTGTTTTATTTCTTTGCACCAGTGAAGTTTTAGCTTCATTATAAAACAAACAAATTGAAAATAAATGGTCTTCTGTCATCTATTTCTTATCACAAGGACAAATTCCTTTGAAAATGTGGAAAATAGATAGAAGGGGAAGGGGGAAGAAATAGGCTTTTTTTCAAAACTGTGTACTGTATTTATTTTATTAAGCAACTTAATCTTCCTTGATTTCAAGTACAAGAATGTGTTAAATGACATTTAACAGCAGATTTATGTCACATGTTCCCAATTATTTTGAGGTGTTGCTTACTTTCATGTGTTAATTGTACACAGATCCTCAGGAGACCACCAGCCAATCCAAAGTAACCAAAGTGTGTGATGTGCTGCCTGCACACTAACCATCCGCAAAGAACAAACATACTAATCTAATTGTGCCTAACATAGTAAATATCTATCTACCTCTGCTTCTGGACAAGAGCAACATGTTGTTTTAATGCAAAAGCAAGCAGTTCATTACAGTATTCCACACAGCAACATTAATTATCAAGCCTACATCTGATGATTATAAAGATGATAAGGATCATTTGGCTGCAATAGATTATGATCAATCAGGAGTAATTGTTCTGAAATATCTGAGCTTTCCTTCCACTTTGTTCTACAGCCAATGTGAGAAACGTGCATACAGATGAATTTAAGCCTCATATTAAGATGCTTCCTCCCTTTATATATTTGAGATGCTATTTAAAACTAATATTTTTGTACCCACCAAGCTAATACCATGGATTCTAATAATTTATTTTGTCCACAGATCTCTAGATTTCCCAGAACTCTTTTATGACTACATTTATTAAAAAAACCTTCTGAATTTATACACTTATTGTAACAGACTTTTCTTTTCCCAGTTGCTTCCATCTCCTACCTCCAGGGTTTCAAAGAAACACATGTAAAAACACTAGCAAGCATGTTACTTAACTTCCTATCCTGCTTTAAGCCTTTAAATATTGCATACAGTGTGTATCAAAAAGCAAGCTAGCAAGGTTCCCAACTTTTCACATCATTACCTTTCCATAAAGATGAAAAATTTGTGCACTTTTTCAACTGTTTAATAAGAAACGAGTTTATCAATGTCTTCAGCTAAATAAGCATGTTCAACAGTAAGTACTATTAAAAAATATTATAAAAAGAAAATGAAAGGAATTGTTTAAGCATTAATATCAGCACCTAAATTTCTTGTAGTATGAATTATTATGGGCATTCTCAGCTTACTTATAAAGTTAGCAAATGGAAATAGCATCATGGAGAACAGGTCCACTTGCTAGCAATCCTCTGCACAGCAGTGTACTCAGTTTTGTACTCCTATGTCCTGAAAAATGTTTACAACTACAAGGTTAGTGCTGAGTTCTTTCATTCCTTGTGTATACAGAGTTCATTAGAAATTTGAACCTCCCTATTCCTTCAGCACTAAGGGACTCGTCCCTTTCCGTTGTTATATTCTTTCACTCAACTCCCATCCCACCTCCCTTGCCTCAGGACCCAAGATTAGTGTGTTTAACCAGTGGTTAAGACCACTAGTGTCAAAGGAGACCTGAAAAAAACTAGACTGGGTAGCAATCCTTCTTGATGGTCACACCGGAAGTTACCATGCAAGTGATGTATTTTTTCCACATAATGTTTGAAGATACAAGCACAGTGTTTGTAGAGTTAATGCCACATCTTCCCATCTCCGTGAAGGATTCATAGACCCAAATTCAGCCTGTTCATATATTTAAAGTCTTAAAGATATAAACAATGACAGATGAGTAATCTCCAATTTGTATTTTTAATTGTTTTACCAAAATTACTTGAAGATGTCCATAACTCAGTCTGCTATTCCCTAAAGCTTTTTCATAAATATCTGTTATTGACACACACTACTCCCTCTGCCAATGAATATGCCTTCTAACTGGGAAAACACATATACTGGCTCATCTTAATTAAAGGATCACTAAGCAATATTTCCAAAACTCCACACTCAGAACATTCAATTATCTTTTTGTGTTTTAAATTATTATTTTCTCCTGATAAATCCTTGACTTCTGTTAAAATCCTCATCTATAGACATTAGTCATGTAGTCATGTGAATTTGCAAAACCCAACAGGGGATTTTTTTAGCATCTAACACATTACCTCCACTAAGTTTTTTTTATTTTAGCTTTCTGAAGCTTCTAAAATTGCTTTCCAAAAATTTCCCTGTAATTCTACTTATCTTAATTTTTATAGATCTTCCTTGAAGAATCCATCTTTCTCAGGATTAAATAAGATGATGGCATTAATTAAAATAATCTATGAAGGACATTACATTTTCTTACTATGATCACAAATGCTTTAATAAGACACTTCTCTAAAGTCCTACATAAAATTTCCTGTTCAATGCAAAAATGAGATGAGATGATAGAGCTCTTAGTGTTAAAACTTGCAAATTTATGAACTTAAACTATTCAACATGAAATAATTTTAGTAACTAACAAAGACAAGTTGCAACATTTTTCTCATATTTAGTGTAAACTCCATCTTTATCAGTCTTTATTTTTTGTTTTCCATTCTTACTTCCTTCTCATATTTACATATCTATTCAAATCCTATCTTATTTTCTTATGGCACTGAAATAACCTGGGTTGTTTTTTTTTCTACATGCTTAGTATCTCTTTTATTAAATAATAAATCTTTAAATTATTTATAATTCTGTTTCTTATCAATGATTTCTGTTATATTTTCTACCAAGCCAGATAAATTATCAAAGAACACATATTCTATATTTGTCTGAATATTTATCTTCAAAGCCCAAAAATGAATTTTCTTTCAGTATAACTTAATCAGTTTCCTTATTCACGACATTCTATTATGTTTTAATTTTGAAGAAAGAAAACAGATTTTTCAAGAAGTAACCAACTTCATTTGTTATGAGAAGTAGCAAAGTAATCTGTTGGCTGAGTCATCCTGTTCTTTGCATTTATCATCAAAAAGGAATGAAAGGTTAGGTCTAGAGAGGAACTCACTCTGAAACCTAAAACAGGACAAAGATGGAATGAAAGAACCAACAAAACAAAACACACAAGGTGTTTAATTAATTGTTTCAAATTGAAGTCCAAGTCCCATGGCATCTGCACTAAGATTTCTCCATGTTTTTCTTTCCCATTTGGAAATCCAACCTAGAAATTGTGAGGGCTTTTAACACTTCTCTGGGCTTTCTGGATGTTGGCTTACTGAAAAAAGAACACAAGCAGCAGCTGATCAGTGATAGAGCACATGCATAACTCCTATGATGCATCTGTGAAATCCTGTATCTCTATGGCATTCCTTCAACAAAGATCTGTACAAACGATGGAAAGGCAGAGCACTTGATACATTAGGACTAGACAGGTCCCCTTTCACGGGTTTGCTGCCATAAGCAGAAGTACAGTTGCAGAAATATGTGCATATGTATATATATACTGTATAACAGAAAAATGAAGGTTTAAAATTTAACAGGATTCCACCTGTACTGTTTAGACTATATGATCATATTTGATAACTCTGGCATACTGCAGATGTATGTGACTGTACAACAGAAACATACATATTTCTGTCCAAGAAAAGTAAAAAATTATTATTACATTCTGAGAAGTTGCCTTTACATATCACTTCAGCAAATGCCACAGAACATAAAAATTAGCCTAACCTTTCACACAGGTGTGGAGCTTTCTGCAGAGTCTTTCCTTCTGATTCTCTGGTCTAGTTTGTTATAAAGAGTTCTACAAGCAGAGATGAATCTCCTGCTTTTGATTTAGTGAGAAAAAAACACTGTCTGATTCTGTATAGATATGGGCATCTAAAATGGGACAGATGAGTATGACACAGTAGAAATTGCCATCTAAAATCATAAACAAAATCTAAAAAAAATCCTCATTTTTCTTCCAGAAATTAATAGTAAATCAGTGAAGCAAACTAGGCTTCTATGTAAAAATCCCTATTTTATTAAAGTAAAAGAATCATGATTTTCAAAAGCTTTGAGTTTCCACTAATACAAATAAAGCCATAAAGACATGATAAAGGGGTTCTGCAGAAAATTAGATTACTAAAAGATTCATTTTAAATGAACAGCTTTAGGAACCAACAATTGTTCATTTTAGTCAATGTTACATTTTCATTACACAACTTCTTTATATCTACCTGATTTGATATTCTCATAATTATTTTTCATCCAAGAGTGGACTGTTCAGCCTTCTTTCCTATAGCTGGCGTGTTCTTGGAAAATCAGCAATTGTGTGTGTTTGGATGCTCAAAAGCAGCTTTCAAACCAAAGAGCAGCTGACATTGCAGCTCAGAGAGAACAGCTAAATATACACAAGTTCACATCAGATAAGCACATGTTGCATTTATGTATCCGATATTCACAGATACATTTGTGGTCCCACTTTTGTTATGAAGTAAATAATGTAATTTAATAGTCTATCTGTAATCACAGAAGTTCCTCTTTCAATTTAATAGTAAGCTGATATTTGTGGCAGATTACTCATTAGAAATATAAGTAGTTTCTGTATTCCT
>NW_010157503.1:9349-15776 GCF_000695765.1 Mesitornis unicolor
AACTTTGATGCAATCATTCATTATGGACCGGTAAGTATAGAAAAATACTCAACCTTTCCATTAACTCATCCTCAATTGTTTTCATCCAACTGCATGAGTTCAAATGGTCCTGCATCTGCTTTAAAAAGGCTGAGACCTTTAATTTGCAGAAACAAAGGTGAGATAAATTTTAACTGAATGTAATCGGTAAGTTTTAGCCAAGAAAAGATGAGTGTAATTCATCCAGTAAATATCGTTAGGTCATGAAAGGCATACATTATGCATCTAAACAAATTTATATATGGGAAAGTAGTTTCCCTGGCATCCTTATCAGCTCTTTGCTGTATAATTCAAGAAAGGAGAAAAGCAGGATCCCATCAAAATGGGAGAGCAATATTGGCCATGGTATGTGATAGATTCCACTCCAGCTGGAAACTAACACCCTTATTGGAAACATCATAGGAATCATATAGACAACCAGAAAATTTTAGCATTAATTTACCACCTAACATGGCCACTGTGACACACTGCAGAAAAGAAGTAGGGAACATCTTTAAATTCAGTCTGTTATTGACATTAGTGTAGTACAATATATGATGACAACAACTTATGCTAACTTATTATGCTGCAACCAATTCTGTAGTTTTTGTCACCATGAGGGGCCACTTTAGGATTCCAACAAGATCTTAGAGTACCAAAGAGAGCATGAAACCCAAGCATTTTAGATTTCATAGAAGAGAAAAAAGGATTAAATATGTATCAAGAGGAATGATAGAAAAATAACTAGAGATATGACCAAACTGAGGAAAAAGAAGCACAACCACAAACTAGAGAAAGAACCAAAGGAAGAAGCTAAGCTGGAAAATGCTAGTGAGCTGTATAGATCATTGGGATATAGCAACTGTCACTGTGGCTGCTGACAGAGGGAAAGAAATATGTCCAGAGAGAAGAAGAAAAAATTAAATAAAATTAAGATAGTCAAGAAAGAAAGTTACACAGTGGAGACCTGAATACTCTAAAACAGAACACAGATTCAAGATACAAAGACAAAAAATGAAAGGAAATGTCTTATGTCTGTCATTACTATGCTGTACTGTAACCATTTTACTGCTATTTTAGTTTAAGTTATGAGATCTACATTTAAATTTATCAGGTTGTCTTCTTCTCTTTTCAATATACAGCTAATACCTGATTAGTGATTAACTCTTGGCAACAGCACACAACTTTCCATGTAAAAACCAAAGATGATTCAAAATAATGAGAAATAAATGTATCCTATTGGCAGGATATCAAGACTCTGGAAACTTGAGGGCTGCACATTTTCTATCACTTTGTAATGTCCTCACAAATATCAAGAAAGCTCAGCAACATAAAAATTTGAGACTTGACTACAGTGACACTGTAAAGAAGCTGACTACATCTGATCAGAGTTTACTTACAAAAGTTAGGTTTTCCCTAGTTTTAAGCCAATTAAAATCCTCTCAAACTTCCATTTCATTTCAATGTTTTGTAATCTGTTATCTAGTGGCCCCCGCTTATTATCAGTGACTCTCTGCAATGATTAACTTCAGAAAATTAATTAAAATATAATTAATTTTATGCTTTGCTTATTTAGTAGATCTTTGGTGAAAATAAGTTATTGGGTGAAGCTTGGATTTAACTTTTTTTTAAATATCAAATATACTGGATGTTTTATAAGCTGTGAACTATGCTTTGTCAGTAATGAGCGGGAGCCCCATGAATGATCACCATGTCTAAGGGATAGAAGAGAGAAAACAGGCTGATTGAGTCAGTTCTGAAGTTTCTAACAGTGACAGAAAGATTCACATTAGAAAATTATCTGCTATAGTATTTATGCATACTCTGATCTACAGTTCCTTGTGATCATAATTGTAATCTCATTCACTTATCTCTTTATTTCTATACCTGAGAGCACAAGCAACACAGGAAGGCTGCTAGTTGTCTCTTTTTCCATGTGAAGTGAAGTTAGCCTTCATGTTCTGGCAAAACTCCAGCAGGGATAATCACCTTCTGCTGACTTTGATATGGCAAATGTGCAAGTAGCAAGGCTAACATTGAAGACTTTAAGACATTTCACTACATCTGTTCCTTGCTGCAAAGTTTTGATTCCCTCTGTTGAAAACTTATTTTTGTAGCCACTTTGGTTGCATAGCCTTACAGCTTCTAGATAAGTCAAAAGTGGATGCCAGTCCAGGGCATCTGCAGGAACAGCCACAAGCAGGCTCTTTCCTTATCCCAAAGGCAAACGAGCCTTCCCACTTTTGGTAAAAAGATATGCTAATAATATGGTCAAGAGCAAAAGCATAACACATTTCATTCAAGCAATATAAAATGCATCCCTTTCAGAGAACCTCCTGTGAATCATAAAATGATTTATATGATCCTTTTTTCTTTTTTTTTTTAAATGTACTGCTGGTGTCTGGACACACCTTGCACTTCCACTGCAGGAACCCACTCTCCCTGGAGAGTTCCCACACTGTTTCTTACCAACTATATGCTCATATCAGTGTTTTTTTTCCCATGGCAACGCATTTGAGTCTCCCTGAAGGAATGTCAGCAAAGTATACTGACTATGAGGAAACTCTCAAACAGTCAAATATCTTATCCCAGTTTTTACTGGGGTAGCCCCAGATATTCTTTTTCTGGAGCGATTGTAACAACTTCAGGATTTCTGACCAAAAGTGATTCCTAGTGTTGTGACTTAGCCCGAGCTGGTCTGGTAAAACTGAGAGCAGTATGAATTGTGCATGATGCCCTCAAGTATGGTTTAGAAGGCCAGGTCTGTCAAGCTGCTGCCAATATTTTTAATAAATAGCATTTAACTTCACTCAAAGTGGTTCCAAATGGCACCTTGTCAAAAAAGTACCTCAGGAAAAAGACTTTGGAAATCCAACAGCAAGGAAAGGTACTTCAGTCAGAGTGGGACTGCCACTGCTGATGAGGGGCAAGCGAGTCTCCTATACTTCATTTCTCAGATACCCTGCCAGCTATTCCTGTCACATGTTTCACAAGCTCATTCTCTTACCCAGCCTCTTTAATCTTCCCAAACATTTTTCCCATCTGTTACTAACTGTAAGGAACCCTCCAAAAATTATGCGTTTGTTCAACATTTAGACAATAGTTCTGACTATTGCATGAATTTTCTGCTTCAGCCAATTGTATTTTTCCCAGATATAGCCACTTAACAAAAGCAGATTGCACCAACCTTCTTTTTTTCCTCACTGTTTTCTGCCAAGCTCTGGATTCAAGCTAACAGTGGACAAATGCAGGCTGAATGAATTGCTATTGCATGGCCAGACTGCCATCAATGGCAAATTGAGACCCTTTGTATCTTCATCAGTAACATTATTTGATTTCCCAGAATGCATGATAAAACTTTTTTCTGTCCTTTTTTTTTTAACAGAAATTGCACTGCAGAAACCTTTGACTACAAAATCCACATTTCAGTCACTAGTCCAACACAGACCTTCAAATTTTAAAGGACTTATGAGTTAGATTGGTTGACTTTTTATTAGCTTACCTTTTTCGGGAACAAAACCCCTGATAAAGGTGAGGTCTTTTAGAAGACACTAAATTTTAAATATCTACAACAAATATACAGAAATGTAAAAACAGATAGTAAAAACAGAACTCAGGAACTTTTTCCTTGTGAATCTATAATATATGTGATAAAGACTATTTTCACTAATTGGGAGTATTAGAAATGTAATAAAATATTCCTTTAGTTCTTGATCTACTTATTCCTGCTTTCACTATGCACCCAAAGTATTCCTTTTTATCATTTCAATCAGTTGGCATGACTTTTTACTAGACTGATGTAGATCCCGAAATATACTAGCACATACTTAAAATTCGATTACACATTTCAGGTTTAGTAGCTGACTACGGAAAGAATTTTGTGATTGTATGCTAAGTCTGTTTAAAACTCAGTTATGTACTGAGCTCAGTTGAAATGCTTAGTCTCAGTTTAATAATCAGCAACTTTAACTATAATAATCAGCAACAATTTTCATTTTTACCACCTCTACACATCAACAGATATTTAGAAACTGTTAGTCATGGTGCATGATATACTTTCAGGAAAGACTATTACCAATTTTAATACATATTTAAATGATGTAGGTCAGAATCTATTTTTCCTTTGTCTGATCTGACAAGGTTTCTTGTCATGGTAGCAGTCTGAGTTGACAAGACACTTAAACACAGGCATAACATTAAGTCTGATTGAAGTCAATGACACTTTTTGAATGCTTAAAATTGGGCACATGGTGAACTGTCATATTCAAACAAGATAAGAGTGATTATAGTTATTACATTGTCATTTAAAGATAAGGAAATACCTTTTAAATTTTTAAACTAATTCTGGACCAATAGCTGAAGAGCATGTTGTCAAAAAAAATTTTAAAAATGAGAGTGCATGTAGATAATCAAATTAGTTTTCCAATTTTGAAATTCTTTGGTTGCATAAGATAGAGATGTGTGGAACAAAGTTTACTCTAAATGAGATTAAAATCAAAATGTTGAAATAAAAGCATTCTGAGGATCTAAAAATACATATTTCTTTTAAAAAATCCTTTAAAATATGTTTGAACAGTGGAAATTCTTCTACTGCAGGAATATTCTCTGCACCTATGAATACAAATGCATGTTTCCAAGCATGTACTTTAGTATTTTAATTGGTTATACTCTACTGATTCTGTGACTTTAAAAGTAAACATGCTATCAGAAAGATAAACTGTTTTCATCTTTTTGCCTCACATCATCCTGTCTTCTAGAAAATTTATTAATTAATTAATTAAAAAATTGTCAAAGTTTTCTGACTCCTCCCTTGAATCAGCTGGGTCCATTGAATCAACCTCGACCAAAAGCAGCCTTGTGTTTGTGTAAATAGTAAGGGCTGCTACTAATATGCAATATACTGGGAAACTCGCACATCCTTATTTCTTTTCTCTTTCTCAGTGATCTGCATGTAAGATTGCAAATGTGCTCTGTAACAGTACACTCAATCCTTTCCCAATATTACTCTGAATCTGGATAAGAGGATTAATGGGTTTTAACTGTAAATTTTCTAACAAAACCTTCTTTTTCATATCAGTGCTGAAGTCTTTCGTTATTGACCAGTTGTGTACAAGTCTATCTCATACAAGCTGCATCTAAACTAGACTTACATGTCTATGTCTATACTGAGAAGCAATTTAGTGTAGTAACAGATCAAAGCACTTGGTGCTTAGGCCCATGTGCTTATGCTATAAACAGTTAAGAGGTTCATCTTCAGACTAAATTTAGTCTGGAGCATATATCCATGGATCACGTCTGTGCCACATGCATACTTTGAATGTATGTGAAAAATGAGTCATTTATTTGGAACCTTTGCTCCTAGGAAGAGTAGGAGAACCTTTATGTGTGCCTAGACTGAAGCATCACATTTAGACCTCAGAAAACGATCAGGCTTTTGCTCACCAAACTGCTCTGCAAGCTGAGCCAGTGCACAGGAAGCAAAGACAAGTGGGAGACTTGCTTCAAAACCTCACTACTAGTCTGTGTCAACATGTTTATGTAAGCATAGTCTATAGTCAAATTCAATTCCCTCAGGATAGAATGAATTATATTCTAATGATGTCTATCGAGCCCTGTTGAATATTGAAGAAGTAAAAAATACCACTTTCAAACAAAAAAAGTGATCAATTTTAAAGGTGTTTAATGCCATCTAAGAGGACCTGCACATTGTAACTATAGCTGTATTTAACCTAACAGAAGCTTTTTTTTAACATAATTCTGAATATGTTTCAAAACCTGATTAAGTCAATTGAAAGAGTCCTACTGACTTTAGTTTGCCCAGCAACAACAGACTGACAGGAATTCAGTTCACTTTTACTCACTCTCAGTGTTTACACTGTTAATACATAGCACTGATACTGAAATGCAGTCTTGGCATGACAGGTTGCCCACTGGACATTTATTTTATCCCCTGACATAGCAGAGTCATTTTAATAGCAACACGTTCTCTGTAAAGTGTTGTGAAAACGGGGAGAATAAATCCGGTCTTGTAAGGCCGGCACCGAATATGCGACAGACCCAAATCTGGAAATAAACAGTAATCGTTTATTTACAGCAACATTTACAGGTTCTTTTGGATTGCTGGTGATAAATTAAAAAGCTACAGGTACAGTAAAGGTTTTATAACTAATCTAATACCAACAACAAAGCACTATGGAACACACAAATGCCAACACAACAACCAACAACTTGCCCACAGTGAGCCTGGCCGCCTGGCAAATAGATAAGCCTGTCTGAACAGAAATACAGCGGAGCAAAACCAATACACTCAGGGAAACCTAGAACTGCATCTGAGGAGAAAATATAGAATACACTCAGGGTATATGAACCTAAGGAGAAAATATAGAATACACTCAGGGTATATGAACCT
>NW_010157503.1:15859-41114 GCF_000695765.1 Mesitornis unicolor
AGGTGACCCAAGTGGTGGGGATGGAGAGGGAGCGAATTCGTTAATCCGTTCAGTTCATCGGTGTAGTTCCGAGTTCATCCTGTGCTCATGTAAGTTACCTTGGCCAGCATTCCGACCAAGGGAAGTTTCTCGTCACTCCATGGCTGGAAAAGTAACTCCCCCATTCTAGCATGAATCCTAGGGTTTTTATTCCCTGATGTATGTGACAGCAGGCAGGAGGATGCCTGAGTGGATTCAAATTTCTGCATTACATCATCAGGGCATACATGCGGGTGGGGATGACTATAGACAACCTTATCAGTTATGTTAATGTCACAAAGTCTGTTCATTCACACCTGCATGGGTAGAGGTAATGGCTCCTTTGTTTGGGGGGGAAAGAAACGGGGGACTGGGACTATGAGGCCTCCGTCTCATTTCACACTCCTCCAGGCATCCAGATAACACCAGATAGTGATCTAGTGATGGTTGCCACCTTGCTCAGTGCTTGCCACCTCCCCAGTGCTTGGTTTCATGCTTCCAGGCATTGCAGCTACCTGGTGAATGTGCCTCGGACTTTGTGACTTTTTTCCTCTCTCTACATAAAGTTAGTTTGGAGTTAGTAGAAATGCACTTGCAGTTTCTACTGACATATTTACCAGCTGACATATATATTAAAAATACCAAAATTTATATGATTGAACTGTCCCATAACTTTTAACTCTATTGAGGACTAGCTTCTTAATAATGTTTAACTTTGCTGCGGACTATATCGTGCCATTTGAGAGTTTTTCCTCTTTGACTGCCTTTAGTTTAATTAAACCTTCCTTATACTTCGGCAAGTCTTCTAGAGTTGAATCAATTGAGGCTATTCTCCTCTGCTGGAATAAATTAGGGCACTAATGAAAACTTTAAATCTCAATTTAAGCCATTTAACTCCTTTTAACTTACTTTTAAGGGCTAATATATAACTATTTTTACAGCTCTAGAATGATTAATGATTAATTATAACTGGATTCAGTTTCAGATTTTAATCTACTTTTCATAGTTCTGTTTGGTTATATTTTATTCACACATTCTTCTGTGCCTATATAGACTACACAAAGCAATGAAACATTCTTAGTCAAAAAGTTTCTCCATTTTCTATGCAACTTGCTAAGTCATCCAGACATTACCAGTCGCGAATATAAACTAAAAATCTGTTCATTGTTTGGCAAATCTGTTTCTGAAGACAGTGGTCGAACAATAAAATTATGCTATGCTTTTATTGGTTATACTCATCACCCAAGAACTTTCTTGTGCAATAGTCAAAAGTCAATTATGTAGGCCGCAGAGTTGTATGGGCTTATCTAAGGCACTTTTAGATGAGGTAACTCACCTAGCTGAACAATAAGATGAACATTAATAGATTTTCAGTGTTCTCAAAGATTTTCACGCTGTCTTGAGCTTTATGCTACTTATGCCAGACCTCTCTGATTGTTCATGCAAGTTACTTTAAAAAGAGTTTGGGTCCATCTACACTATACTGCACCTGCAGGACACACTATGCTCTTATAACTTTTCATATTTTTTTGCATTTATTATGATACAATTCAATGTCTTCAAGCGCAAATGTGAGCTCTTCCACACAAATTTTACAGGATTTTGAATAAGATAATTAAATTTTGCAAGTGTAATTGTGGTTCTTTGAGTGTCTTATTCTAAGGAAATAACATTTTTTTATAGATGTTATGCAGTTACACAGGTCCTGCTGTAATCATCATAAGTTTAAATAACATTTGGAAATTAAATACAATTGGGCCTCTTCATCATTATCATCGATCATCATCATCTTCGTTACCATAGGTTAAACATATTTTTTATTATAGGGGAAGAAAGTGGTGGCCCATCATCTCCATTCAGCATGGTTTTCAAAGATGAGATAAGAATAAAATGTATGAATGGAAAGCATTACAGAGGGATTATTGGAAAGATTAAATATTTCCTAAAAATCTCTATAAAATCAGTTTTATAAAGTAAAAATGCTGTTTTCTGTTAACATATTTTGAATTATTATTAAAACCATTTTTACAGTTTAAAGACATTATTTTTTGGTATTTTACTTCTTTTACACATTCTATTCCCTTAATAGACTTTTTGCCCACAATTCAGATTAGCAAGTTTGAAAAGTACAATACTTAAATGCACTTTAAACTCATGAATTTTCTAACATTTAGCGTTATGCAAGTTCCAAGATAAAAAAAAATAATAAAAAAATCAGTCCCTGAGAAGATCTTTCTCTTGATTTTTTAAGATCTGAAGGCTACAATTCATATTATCCAGAATGTTTAGAAGTAGCTTTAGGTTGGATATTATGTATTGATTTAATCGGGCAGGATAAAAAGATGTCTACAAGACATAATCAAAGCTATAAAAATCTTATTGTCAGAGGAACTTTAAGGAGAGTCCACTTACTGCAGCATTTTCACTGTGTTTATGACCAAGGTACCTAATGTCATTACAAAAGGTACAATATAGAGGAGCTACTCAGAAAGACAAGCACAAGCATTGTTGCCTGCAGCTGCAATCTCAGTATTGCAACCTGAAACTTAAAAAACAGAAAAAAAACCCCAAGACAACATGAAGCATACAGAATTTCATAAAGGTTTCCTAAACTCAAAAGACTTTGCTCTCCCACATCCCAGTACTTAAATACGAGCTGTCTTTTGACAAGGCAAGGGCTGGACATATTTCCGAACACACATTTCCGAAAGAGCTACACTTTGTGTAAGGAAATGAGAAAAACATTCCTCAGTCTTGCTCTATTTGGTTTTTTTTCTTCTGTTTCCCTGAAGCCAAAAGAGGTATAGAAAGCATTGAATTTCATGTTTTCTTACTTACTATATTTTTCTTTACATCAGAAGCTACTTTTCTCTAACAAATTCCAAAATTGATTTATATTTAGTAATTTTTATTTTAATTGAGGAAATTAACACTCGGAGGTAAAGTGTGTCTGGTGTTATACATGCTCTGAAAATAAAGAATACACTGAACTAAAATAGTCATGACCCAGTCAAATACATGAAATTAAATAGTTTACATTTGTTGAATATTCATTAATGAATAAGCTGAAAACCTGGTACTGAATGCTAAGAAACATCATTTAGTCTTACTGTTTTATAAATGGTCTTGATGATAGTCAAGAAAATCTTTTCAGTTAGTTACTTTTATGGAGTTTTTTAATGAGACTGTTGCAAATGGTTGTTTATTCTGTACTGTAACTAAAACCATGTATTAATTCTGAATAATAACCAAACACACATATTAAAGCCACTAAAAATCCTTTATCTTCATTTTTTTTCTACTTCAGTTAAGGATAATAAGTTTAATGAAAAATAATAAAGTAACTGGACTCTTTAAGGTTTGCAAATTTTCAACAGAAATTGAGTTATCTGGATTTGCACACAAGTTTATTTTTTGAACCACGCAAAATTTCTGACATAAAGTAGCTACTTTTTTTGAGTACAAAAATGTGAATAGGTGATATCACATTCCACTGGTACATTTTAAATAAAAGATGGGTAAACAGGCTCACTTTTCATTGATTGATCTAGGACACCCAAAGATTAATTTACTCATTTCTTCATTATGCTATTATCCCTCCAGTGTGTAGAACATTTAGAGTTTCAGATTACACTGCTTTAGTTCACAAGTGCCATAAATTAGGCCTGGTCTTTGAGTATAAACTTATTTTAGACAGTGATTGTGTTAACATTATATATACAAGATAATAATAAGATTCTCACATGACATTGTATTAGACAAGAACCATTCAGTTCTAATAATATCAGGACATTAATTTATATGCATGCTTTCTATATATAATTACTATAGTGTCATCTGCCATTACCCATAACCTTTACTGGTCTTATTTGACTTCAGTATTTGATTGTCAGTTTTTACAGTCTCTGAATCATAAGCTATTTGTTTCTAAACCCTTTCCCCAACATTGTAAGAAAAAACTGACCTTCTGTTACAAATCTGCAATGAATTTTGTTGATCTACTACTCCCACTTTGTCAGCTATGGCTTGGCCTCAGGAGCCTACTGCATTCTGTATCTTCATTGAAAATGTCAACTCTATGTCGAATACATTAATCGAACCAAATATAAACAATTCCAAATAGCTGTGTCATAGGAGGTCTTGCATTAAAATTGATATTTCTGTTGACTGATTAATTGACACTTGTTAGTTTCTGATGCTGCCCATTCTAGGTAATAGCATTAGTATTTAGGAACAATAGCTATAGGGATAGTGTATGCTATATCTTTTTGATCATAGAACATGCCATGGACCATCAAAAGAAATTATTTTCAACATTATCAATATTTCAGAGGTAGGATGGCATAATCAATAATGAATTAGAAACATAGGTCAACTTTAGGACATAGCAATTTCCTTGACTAAAAATGTATTGTCCTACATAGCTTTGCAGCTTGACTAGATATATGCAATTTTTGATTCATTTTTTTCTCAAGACTCTAAAATCAAATAGAGTGCAAAACTACAATTTATTGCACAAAAAAAATAGCTGAGCTAATGAAGTACAATACAAAAATAGTTTGTTTGAACTGTGAATCATAATCTCCTGCTAATACTGCATCATTTTTATCATCCTTTTTTGTAAATATGCATCATTGATGGGTTCAGTGGCAGCTGACAGGTGGGTTGAACATGCTGCTAAAAGAGCCAGAGGAGGAAGAGGTGGTTTTGCTGATTTCAGAAACGCATTCCAGTTCTTATTTCTCTTCACAACGTCCACTTTTCAGAGGTCTTTCACAAGCATTTTATCAGAGATGTATGTCTGTATAGATGCAAACATTTGAAGAATTTAATCAAAAGCATTTTCAGAAAGCACCTGGACTGAGTAAATATCCTCACTTAGCTCCATAAATCTGCTATTTTGTTATAAGAAGGAAAGCAATGGGTACCATCTATTTTCATTTCAAAGCATCATTCTGCAGTGTTTTGTCATAAGGGAGATTTTGCAAAAGTAGCTTGGAAGGCAGTATTTTAATTTATTAGAAACTGGATAAGGGGAGGAGGGCAGACTGTAAAAGGTCAGAGAATAAGTAGGTAATCAAAGACTGTAGAACTGTGACTGTTACTGGAGCCAATTCTATTCTGTCTGCAGATGTATCAAGTACCAGCAAAAAAGGAAGATATAACTTGCTCAAAACACAACATTTACTGTGTTAGACCTGCTCCCTCAGAAGCCAGTGCCTGGTCCAGTATTACTTAGTATAGTTGTTAGCAATCTGAAAGATACAGTATAGACCATGCACTAATGTAATTTGTTGCTAATAAAAGGCTGAGGATAGCAGCAAATTGCTTGAAAAAATGAACAGTTTAAGAAAGGAACAAAGTCAATTACATGTGACTCAATAGAGGTGAATGTAGAGTGTTTTTTTACTGTGAGAAGAATAAGTGTGTACCATAGTGATGAATACTGTGTAGTACTGAAGTCAGAGATCAGAACATGATGATGAAACTGGATGGAGCAGCTTATTACTGTTGTCGATAGCATGCTTTGTTGTTTTTTTGTTTTCTGGTTGGGTTTTTTTTTTTTCTCATACAGAAATTAATAGGATGAGGACATAAAGCATATAGTTGGAGAAAATTAGGGGTTGTCTGCAAAACAGTGGAGCATATGAGCCTGCTTATGTCAGCTTCTATCTGGAAACTCGGGGAACTCCAACAGTGACTGAGTGGTGGCATGTGCTTTAGCACTGAAGTTATTGGTTAAGTACTGTTGATGCTGGTTAACTTACTGCTGTGGTTTTCTGTGCTAAACTAAATCTAACTTAATCTGACTATACTGTAGTTACTCAATCGTTGTCTTCAAGAACTAAGCAAGAACTAAGCTTGTAAGAGCTTATAAAAACCACCAAACACAGATTGTACTTATTTTCCATAAAATTACACAGCCTAGTAATCTTATCTATCGATCTAATCTTATTTTATCTATGAAGCTCAATTCTTATTTGCTAACATATTAGAAAACACTGGCCTTGGAAATTTCATTCTTTAAACTTCTGATCTCAACCATAATAGTGAAGGTAATAAAATACCTTTGGTTCTGATCTGAAAGTATTTATCTCAGGTTTTGCTTCATGAAGTAAAAAGAAGATATTTACTTTCTTTTTTAATTTCTTCTATGCTTCCTAAAAATATTTCTCTGGTAATAAAAACTGACTTTGTGAGTGGCCACATTATGCTAGAGTTTCTGGAATTTAAATTTAAAATATTTAGTTTATAAAATAGCTTTTTTAACAAGAAACATATGATTAGTATAAAAATCGTTACTGTTTTACAGTTATCTGTATTTGTTTGTCTGATGTGTCTACTAAAAATCGTTTTGCATATTATTTGTGAATGTGTGTACATGATAATATGGTTGCATAAACATACCCAAGGCATGATGACATAACGAGTATACTATTTCCTTTAAAAACAGTTTTAAAAGTTAGGGTCTAAAAAAGCAGCTCATTAGTGTTCTCCTACCCAATGCCTACATCTCAAAGATGCCGGAATAAACCAGGTTAAATTCTGTGTAGTTCTTACTCTGAAGTTTGACTCCACCAAGAAATAGAGTCAACTACTGACTGAAAAATGACTTAATTACTTTGGTAATAGGATACAATATGAGCATTAATTTGTTATTTCATCGGAATAGCCTGGATTCAGTACAAAGATTCTAGGAAGTGTGGTGTCATTCTGCCTCAAGTTTCTCCTTATTAATTGGCTTTCATTATTATTGACAGTAAATTAAAAAAAAAAAAAGGAAATCCTGATAACTCACAGCTTTGGGTTTTTTCTTTCTTATTTTTAATAGGGAAGCATTCAGAGGGCAACAGCCTATCAAAACAGACAGAATCTGTAACAGTGAATATACACTGACATTCTAAAACAAGACATGCAGATAATTAAAAGTGGCATTCTAGATGTAACACAGAAATTTTGAGGATTCAATATTCAAGTGCCAGATGTCAGTTTCTTTTTTTCTGTAGAGTCAGGAATAGGGATCTTTACTAATTTTACATTCTATGAAACGTTACCAGCAAAATTATTCTTACCAAGCATATGTATAAACCAAAACAGATGCTTGCATGTATTGATTGTCTGTCGCCATTATTTGTGACAACCTAAGCACAAGATTAGAAAGTGCTTTACATACTTGGAAAAATGGGTTCATATCATCCAAACCACCAAAGGTGGAAATAATTATCTAAAGATTATGGTCCTAATCCATACACCTTGAATGTGTTAAAAAGTTTACATATAACATTCTTTCAACAAGTGTGTTCGAGTGCAATGACCAAAACCTCCCAAACCAACTGAATAATATGAAATTTTAAATACACTTTCACATACTTGATGTGAAAAATTATTTTGTTTCAAACAATGCTATGAAATAGCACTGTGGTTAGCGAATGGAACCGGACGCAGAAGAGCTCAGAAATACAAAATTTTCCCCTTGCATTTTTTTCTCTCTCTCTTCTCTTACAAAACAATTTAGCTATGTGTGTTACTGCTTCATTATCAGTCTTTGGCATGCAGAACCTCTTTAAATAACAATGCTAACATATGTTCAGTAATTCTTCATTTGGTAGACTGCCTTTCATTGTTAGACAATCCATTTCAATACCAAGAAACTGTTATCACCTGTGATTGGCCATCATGCTTGGAATTTATTTAGGACAACACTAATTCAGTTGTCACCTTTTCAAACACATGTACACAATTACACACCAAGATCTGTGAAGGCTTGGGCCTTCATCCAAGTAGAAAATCATGTGGAGCATCCTAATTTACTGGGAAATGTGCAAATATGCATTCATACAGAAATGGAGACCTTCACAGGAAACATAACCAAAAACAGAGAGAAAAGAATCTGTTCACTGGCATGTAACACCTAGATTTCTGAACATCTCATCTGGGAACTGAGCTTCAGACTAGTCTCTTTTTCACTGTTGATGAGTGAATCAAGAGGATTGCTCAATCAGTGTTAAGTGCCACAGAGGACAAACGCTATCAAGGCCTTAAGAAAACAACCTGCAAGTTGCTATGAATTTTGAAATAGGCTGAATCCTTTGGTCAGCTTTGGGAAGCAGAAAGAGGACTCTCTCTTCATGAAAAAAAAAGAATAACCATAAATATATTCCCTCCCTTTCAATGACTTATTTTTGAAGACTAGTCTAAAAAGAATGGAAACTCATCTCTGAATCAGTTTCTTATTACCACAACTGCTTTCTTACAAAAAAATATGAGTAATTCTAACTTGATTCAGGTGTTTGGGTTTTGGTGCCACTAGTCTTGGTGTCACTAGTCTTGGCTTCTTGGTCTTTTCACCTTTTCCTCAATACACACTGTAGCTTCAGCCACCAAACTCTTATCTATATTAGCAGCTGTGATTAACAGCTATAATTCTGAAAATTCCTCCCCTACCATACTTTCCCCAAAAGTTTTGCTTACTGAAATCATGTGTAAGTAGATCTACATGCTGAAGTTATTGCATATGACCTAGGTCAATCGAATATTATTCAGGGTATATGACAGAGAGCACCATTTTAGAAATCTTTCCTACCTCAAGAAAATTAATAAAATTGAAGCTTCTGAAATTCAACACTTCTTATTTTGATGTCATTGCTCTATAATAAGGGTTATGTATACCTTATATGTCTTCAAAAAGTATTTATTTTATGGCAACCAAAACTCCTATTAATGAAAATACTGCTTAAATTAATCAGAGTTCAAATAATTTTATTGGGAACTCATTCCACCAAACACCTAAAAACCTCTTTCTCACTTCCCTCAGCATTTGGGTTATTTACCCTGCTCTTTTCCCTAAATATCATCTATGTCCCTCATATCATGCCAGAAAGTCACTAGATCTGAGCTATTTTGGAGCAGGTAGGTAGTGCAATGTTTTGAAATCTCATTGAGCTAGAAATGCTTCCCAGCAACTACATCTTCCTTTTTATAGGAAAAGGGGACCACCCCCAGGATTTCTGCTGACTGCAATATGGCAGAGGAATCAGCACAAATACCATACCCTTCATATTTCAACATCATATATAGTCTATCCAGATCAGTTTCCATGTAATTTTACTGCAGCAACCAATGTCCAGTTTTTCCAAAGGTGAGAAAAAGTATTGATACATTTGATACAAAGTTGTTCCACTATAAAGATAATTGCTACAGTAATTAAGTGAAATCAGAAAAGTAAACACTTTTAATAGGATTTCTCTGCTGCTGTTTTTAACTCCATATTTATAACATCAACCACCCTACCACTAAGTTGCCTATGGCAAGGGTACAATAAGGAAAAGATGGGACTTTACACTATCTGAAATAAGATAATGTTTTTAATATTGGCAATATTTGAAGCAGTGATGCCAATGAGGTAAATTGTGAGAAACAGAAAGAGATGGTAGATAAATATGCCCTCCAAACAAGATATTACTATAATCACTTACATCTTGAAAATGTTAGTCCCAGAAACCCAAAGGAACAATCACAAATAGAATAGATGGTTTTATCTTCCTACAAATATGCTATTATTCATACACTAGATTAGAAATTAACTTACATTAATGATCTGCTTGCAATTACTAAAACAGCCCTCAACAATCTCTTTTTATACAATTCAAATCAAAGAAACTATAACAGAAAAGAAAGCAGTTAATTAATTTTTTAAAATATAATTGGAGATGGGGAAAACAAGAGATCTTAACTATAGCTGCTGGCAGAATAACCAGAAATGAGGATCATCCTGAAAAAGGATAATACTTAGTCCCAAGTCAAGCTTCTAACATTCTATTCATAACTCACAATAAAATGAATGAGCAAGAAAATTCCATCCTGTAAGAGTCAGATCACTATGTATCACTCATAAAGTTCAAGAGTTTTATATGTGGATGTGTAGCTCACTATTTTTGCAGTCCTTCACTACATAACCCTTTGGATATAGACAAATTTTTGTACAGATTTAACAGCAGTATCAATGACTCACTGCTTTGTATGAATGAGCAAAAATAATTCTCTATATAAATGCTATGCACATAATACATTACTGTTACAAATACCAGTAATATTGCGTGTGGGAAAAGAACATGAAAAGATGTAAAACATGAGAAATGCTGGCAATATGCATGCAGATACCAAGCGAAAACTTCCAGATTAAAAAAAAAAGATACCTTGATGCCTTTGTTTCCTCATACAATCCTGTTAACATAATTAGCAAGTTGAATTATTCACTAAACTGTGATATTACTTGGTTACAGTAGCAGCAGGTAGCACATAAATTATAACCTGCACATCTTCTGAAATCCGAAGACAATAGCCAAGGAAAGTGTGACAGCTACTTAATTTTGTTGTCCATTCTCAATTACATTGCTCATAACTGAAAGAGAGGATTGCTAGTCTGAACCAATTATCTTTGCTTGCTAAGTTTTCAAAGGGAAAAAAACAGTCTCTAGATAATTCAGGAACAGAATTATTTTAAGTAGCAATTTTAACATACTCCTTTATAAATGCCAAATTAAACAAACAAACAAACAAACAAAACCGGTGATGTTCATATAACAGTTCATGGCAATCAGTTTTGACCAAAGAAACCTTATCAATATGGTTAATCTTTAACTTTTTAGTTAAATATGGCCAGATCATGGAGATTTTAATGAGCTCTTTTTCATTTTAATTCAGGCAAACTCACATCATCTTCACTGGCAATATTATGTATTTTCTTTCTCCTCATTTTGTGGAACTGACAAAATGGGGAGTTTGCATGGGTTAGAAGTGAGTGCACTTGGCCAGGCTTTTTTGTAGCCAAGGGTTAAATGGAACTTAATAACTTCTTGCTTTTCCAGTACAAAATTTGTCAATTCTGATATATACCTAATGTAGTGTAATAGTAGAAGTAGTAGTAGTAGTAGTTCTCAGTGTTATGCCACTGTTTAGCCTATTGAAACAAATTTAGTCTTTGTTTTAACTTCTACCTTAACAGTTACAGGTAGACAAAAAAAATAAACTAGACATTATTAATAACCTGATTTATGAGGGTTTCAGAAATGGAGCTGTGTCTCTATTAATACAAGCTGAAACTGCACATAACATAAGCATCTGTCTCATCCAGAGCAATAACATTTTAGATGGCTTGTTACTTCCAAAGACTAAATAGTAAAATGCATAAATAGTAAAATGCATAGTAATAATATTGCTGGAGTGATATAGTAGTATACAAATGAACTGTTCTGTTTCTTTTTTTAATTTAAGTGTTAATGGAAAAAGAGTAAAAGGATTGAGCTGGTGTACCGTATTTTAGGACTTTAATGTGTACATTTGCAGCCAAATCAGTTTATCTTTTAGCAGCCCATTTATACCTTAAATCACAATTACAGAAACTGTAGAGTTGCACTTGCAATTCTGGATTCAGAATTATGGGCATCATACAGGTAAGACATTTGAACCAAGGATCTATCTTGGTTAACACTGATTTGAAGGCTGAATAGGAAGAAAGAATATGCCATTGGTGAAGGTGTCAATAGGGACTGCTGTTGGGCATGCTTTATGATCCAATGTTAGATTTAATTTAATAAAATGGAAGGTTTTTTTAACTTTCTGCTAACCAATTAATACAGATTCTTATTTTATGAGGACTGCATCATAATTTAATATCCCTTATGCAGTATGGTATCTGCAGCTTAGATTATATAGCTGCTAATGCAAAACCTCTTCATAATAATCTGCTAGGCAAAATAGATACACACAGTGAAAGTAAGAACAGAATAAGAAGTTATTCACAATTCCCACATTGTTAAATTTCCCTAAGATCCTGCTTACACACTATACATTTTTAAGATTAATGGTTACTTTGTAGAGTTATAATTCATACACAAAGCTACTTCTTCAGCAGCAAATATAATCTCATGGGAGTCATCTGTGAAGCACTGGCCACTTTAAAAATAATAACTATAGCTTAACTGTCTGTACTTAAGGTGCTTCTGTCTGAATGATCCAAATTTCCAACTATTTTCAGTTACAAAACTGATCATGCACTTAAATATAACATAGTCTTTCTATGACTCCTGGGAATACAGAGAATTCCTGTGTTTTATTCCAACATCTTATTACAGTTAAAAGGAATAGAAATTTAAATATTCCAGTATCAATACATTAGAAAATGCTCAAATAACATTAAGCTCATCTAGTAATGATGATATGATGAAAGAAAACACTCCATGTATTTTCAAATTAATTTATTTTTATCTAAAGTTTAGAATATTGAGAAGTTTTTAATCAGTCATGTTATTACTGTTACTATTATCAGATAGAACTTATATTGTTTATATACAGCATCTACATTTTCATACCAGAAAATAATTTGTTTGTCTCAAACACTGAATATTCTGTGAAAAATGTTATTAATTTCATGTATTATAACCCTGTAATCTGTTTTGTTGCAAATTACTGATTCATAAATCTCTCTCAGTGAATTTTTTACTTGTGAGCATTTTATTACTTTAATATAACAGGATTAAGTAATCCTCTGTTCAGCACTGTGTCAGACATTTAGGAAAATGTTGTTCCTACCCCAAGGAGATAACATTCTAACTGAAGATTTACCTGTGATATTTGTTTGTGAAGAGAGAATCTAAAAGGATAAGTTTGCTTTCCTCTGTGGTTATTTTCACCTTTTTCTGAAGCATTGTGCCTGAAGTACAAAAGCAGGGCACAATGACTATTGCTAGAACATCAGCAGCTCAGTCAATAGTCAATATATGCAGTTATATTCTTGTATTAGATAACTTTCCTTTGATATAATTTGCAAGAAGTGGAAGTTTTCTTTCAAGCTGCAGTGCAGTTTTTTCTAGTAGGCACAAATGTGTCCTATGTGGCTGCACTTTTTTTTTTTTCTTTTTTAAACGTTGGTTAATTCAGCTCCTTGTTGTTGTTAGAGAGCTATTTTCTTCCTCTGGATGCAGATACACAGGAGCTGCTGCTTGTTGCCAGGTTGATTCTTGCTCCTGTTATCTGAAGCACCTGCTGGTTCAATTTTAGAAATGTATTCTTTCTCATCTGTTAGTTTTGGCAACATGCCTGCTCACAAGGTTGTATGCTGGTGTGAAGAGGGAGTAAATATCATGTCTGAAAATAGGTTCCGAGGATTAGCTTTCAAACAATCAAAACTGATATCCCAGGTTCTCAGATGATGGCTGTTTCGAAAAGAGTCTAACTTTCAGTCTCATAAGTGCTATGGGAGCAATATAGTAAGGCAGAATTACTGATCATTTAATTTATCATTTAAATAAGCATTAAACAGGTTTTTGAATGTAGAAGTGATGAAAACATTATGCCATGACTTTTTCTTCTCAATCATCAGATGACTGACAGAAACTATAACATTTTTTCTTGCTGTGTTGCCTGGTGAATTAAAACACAAAAGTTTTGTTAATTTTCTTCAAGCAAGTTGTTCTTCTCATGGCCATCTTTCTCAAACACTGTACTGTGAGGGCAAGAGCTAGAGAAGAGGACACAACCAACAATACATCATTATGTCTTGGCTAAAATTATTCTAAACTAGCAAAGATGAAGGAGATGCCTCAAGGTCAAATCAATGCTGTTTGTGCAAAACTTACATTAAGGTATCTCAGTGATTTCAATTAAACTGATTTTCTGTGCATCCACACATCTTTAAGAAGTTGGAGCATGTCTTTCATCATGTAATATTTCTGTATGAGAATGGCAGCTTTTTTCCATACTTCCATTCTTCCACCATCTTAGGAGTTATAGTAAATAAGACAGAGAAGCAGAGAAAAAGGAACATTTGCTAATCAGGCATCACAAAAGGCAATAGCCACATATTTTAAGTCTTCCTGACCATGTATCTGGTTAAGTTTTGTTTTGCTTTAATGGGCTTAGCAGAATCAGAAATGAAGCTTCGTTAGAATGTTATTTTCTCTGACTTTATTGATGACTTGGAGATTCGAAAGAACAATGTATTTTTGTCTCATCTTTGAGCAGCTATATCATATGTGAATAATTTGTTGGCCTGCTGATGAAATTCTGTCATGAACAATTTAAAGTGTAATGTTGTCTTTGCACTACTGCACTCAGCATCTCTGTAATGGCATTCTGCTATCTTTCTTTAACTTCAGATATGGAAACAAAGACTAGTTTTAATTCTGTTATAAAGTAAATTTCCTATCATTACTGTTTGTTTAAATATTCAGCATGATAACATTTATCAGAGTTTTTTTCTTTTACATAAGTTATATCTGTTTTCAGAAATCACAGAATTAAACAAGATCAGTTAACTGAAACAATAAAAGAATACAACCAAATCTTCTCAGATTAATACTGCAATAAGTAAAAATAACTTTAGTAGATGGAGATGGTTGCAAACTTGAGTTAAACTATAAACTGTATAAGGTTTTAAGTAGTATTTATTAATGGATCATGTTTTTCTCTATGTAAAGTTCATATTTCAAATAAAATTTATTTTTAGATTAAAGTATTACTTTCTAGTTTAGAATGAAAATACAATTTATTCTTTTACAAAAATATTAAAAACCTTAGGAAAAAAACAAATACTTTTGGAGTTAATGATCTTGCCTAAGAAATACTCTTAAGTAAGATGTTGGTAGAACTTTAATATTGAATGAGAACTTCTCCTGTTTACAATGAATAAAACCGAATGCATTTTTAGACAATATAAAGACTGACCAGTGTAATAATTAGTCAACAATTGCACAGAAACCCTGCTTTCTAGGGTCTTTGTAGTTGACACCAGACCTTCCAAAAAGCCTAAAAGAATATTGACTGAAAACTTGATGTCCAAATATTTTTAGTAAAATTCATTAAGGCAATCACATCAGAATATTTATCAGTTCAACCCTTCAAATAAGACATAAAAAACTTCAAGAAAAATTAAACCAATTGTTCTAAACGGTTTCAGTAAACTCTATAAACTCAAGAATACATATATGCTGCACACTTTAGAACATGTAAATACTACACACATTAGGATTAGACATTAAACAAAAAATAAATATAAATTAAGATTATTGTTACTGTTTTAATTAATTTGAAGGGTTTTTTAAAACAGATTAAAGGAAAACTATTAAAGACCTCATAATCTGACCAGTAGCTGACACCTGTCACCAGAATACTTAATGGTCATTGGTATAAAATGCAATACTTTCAGTTACCTGGACAGAAGTCTACCGCTAAGTTATAAGTAGCAGCATCGTAAGCTTTAGAGCTAATTAAATCAGTTTTCTTTTGGATTTGTATATCTTGCCTGGATTTTCTAGTTACACCTAAGACAAATTCTGAGGCAGCTTTCCCCACAGTTACAGCCAATACTACCTGTCTGGTATAAGATTTTCTGTTTTCTAAAAAGGAGTGAATTCACTCCTCTTCTGTTTTCTCAGTCAGAAAATCTCTGAGGATCTCTCTCCTCAACTTGGGCACCTATTTCATACAACAGGTAGGACCTTAATTTGTCTCCTTGTTAGAGTAAGGCAATAGCTCTTTTGGTCAAAATAGGAGATCAATACAGGGGCATAGTGTTTCAACATGATGGGATGGAAGTCCTCTCAGCAATTTGTAATTGAAAAGAAATTGAGGGTAGCAGTTTCAGCAGACAAGAGGAGTGAGCTAGAAGAAACCTCACCAAGTTTAGTTTAGTCAAATGCAAATTTTTGTGCCAGAGATGGAGTAAATCCAGCCTTATAGCCTGGGGGCAAAATGGCTAGATATGTGTCAGCAACATAGCTTTCTGGTGATGAAGGTTAATCTTAGCAAGAAGACATGCAAGGAGTGGAGGGAAATGTTTTTCCACCTGTATTCAGTACTAACTAGGCTGCATCCGGACAACTGTATCCAGTTTTAGGCCCTCATTAAAAAGAAGATATTGAAGGACTGCACCGTGTCCAGGAAAAAGTCCCCAAGATAGGTAAAAGGCTGGACCACATGACATAAAAGAAGAAGCTGAGGAAGACAAGTTTATTTGGTTTGGAAAAGAGAAAATTAAAAGATGTTAACATTATCTTCAATAACCTAATGGAAGTTGTAAAGAGGCAGTCAGGCTGTAATTGGAGGAACACAACACAAGGACAAGAGACTTAAGGAGAATTATGATTCAATAGAAAGAAAAAAAAATCACTATGAGGGGCTTTAAACCCTGGGACAGGTTGGCTGCAGAGGTTGTGGAATCACCATTCCTGGAAACATTCAAAACTCGAGCGGACAAGGTGCTGAAAAACTTCATATGATCCCAAAGTGAGATCTGACTTTCAGCAGGGAGATGGCCTCCACAGGTTCTCTCCAATCCAGATTGTGCTACTTCTCTGAGGACAAAATGTGAATACAGGGATTACAGACACATGCCCTCATGCAGACACATATGAATCATATTACCAT
Organism: Mesitornis unicolor; assembly: GCF_000695765.1. Taxonomy (NCBI): domain Eukaryota; kingdom Metazoa; phylum Chordata; class Aves; order Mesitornithiformes; family Mesitornithidae; genus Mesitornis; species Mesitornis unicolor. The sequence continues at coordinate 32,303 of NW_010157503.1, forward strand.
AGGAAATCACACAAACAAAAAAGTGTAAAATTATTTTCTACAGCTTTTATTAATGGCATATTCATCTTACTCTAGAAAATCACATCAGTGGAAAAATAAGAATGAAACCTGAGACTTCTTCCTTTAAAATGGTTGCAAAATTTCAAAGAGGATTATAACTACTCCACAAGAGCTCTGCCTAAGCAGCAAAATGTGACAAACCTCGCACACTGAATGAAACAAGCTTGACTTATAATTACTTTATTTTGCAGAGCCATATATATTCATACAGAGTAAGTATTAATTGCCTCTATTTTTTAACTAGGAGTTTTCTGAAATTCTATGTATATTTAGGTTGCAAAAACATAAGTGACAGCACAAAATAAAAATTAGTGGATAGTCAGAATTACCTGTCAGTAAATAATTAGGATTTAATGTCTGGTGGTTTTTCATTTTTATATTAATCTTTCTGCTTGACACCTTCTCCTAGGTTCATCTTTGATGTTCAACTTGCCTGATATTTTGAGACTTTTGTTCTTTTTATTAATCCACAGATGTGCAGCAAGCACAGATACAAGATTAAAAGTTTCTAAGTAATTCACATCCAGAGAACATCTAAAACCAAACAACAACAATGAAAAAACCCAAACAACAAAAATCCTAAAAGGATAATGTCGATACAAAATTATTTGCTAGTGAGAAACTGTTCAGAATAAAATTTTCTTCATGTAAACTTAAATAATTCTGAGCAGCCCCACATAACCATACCCAGATTAGCAAGCACTGCAGCTGATGTGCTCCACTTCATAATGTAAACCACCAAAGTTTAGTAAGGTAAGGTGATTAGGAGATTCTTTTCAAAACCTCAGATCTTCCACAAAAGCAAACAAACAACCCCTCACCAAACATTTATTCTAATGGCATCACTAAAAACACTAACATCAATGCAATCCCTTTTGATAGGTAGAATGGACTTGGATGCTTCTCAGCATTACCTCCAGTGCTCATGAAACCATAAGAGGTAAGAGTTCTGCTCCTGGACCCCACTTCAATAGATCTGAGGATTTAGTTCATTGATTATTGTTATATTAAGATTCAGTTTTTCAATGCACATAACCATCTCCATCAACATGACATGCTATCTTGCACAAAGGTATCTGTCAAGAGGGTATCCTTAAAAGTAACTTTCTTGGAAGTCTATATTTTTAATTAAGAAAACAGGAGAATTGTTTACTATTTAGAGGAGGTGAGGACTACACATTTTATTCATTGTTTTTTTCCAAGGAAAATATCAACTCTGGTCTTTCCTAGTTGCACTACAGGTCACAGAGAAAACACAGTGTTATGTTTACTATCTAATATAAAGGTTTTGTTACATCATTAACAAATACTTTCTTTTTATCAAAGTGCTTATTAAACCAAGATAAAATGCAGTTTGAAATTTGTAGTGAAAAAAACCTTCTCCTTTGAATTGTACACACAATTGTTGAGTTGTTGGAATTGGAGTTTTGTTTTTACCTTTCCCTTTTTCATAAACTTGCCTTATAGTTTGACTGATACTACTTAATTACAGATATGCTCCCAACAAAGACTGTGATGTTGGAGATACAATATTCAGAGACCAAGAGGGAGCACCCAAATTTACAGCTGAACATTGAAACTGGGCATGCTCAGACAGACTTTAGAAGACACAAAGGTGTTTATATCCATGCAAACTTGATATACTTATAAGATCTATATCAATGTTTCTGTGAAAGAGAGAAATGGCATTCTTAAACACAAGTACATTTAAGTCCCCTATATTTGATGAAACATTTCCAGAGTGAGGAAGCAAACAGTAATAAGAACCTCTATTGAAAAATTTTACTCCAAAAATCTCCTTTCTGACTTTCTCTTTAAATTACAAAGCTGAAGAAGAAAAGGAGCAATCTATTCCTTGCCTTCTGAATTGCTTGTTTAAAAACAAAAAAAACAAACAAAAAACCCAAAACCAAACCCAAACAAACAAAAAACAATCAAACAAAAAAACCACCAAAACCAGAAGTGATATTATTTTCCATTCCACAGCAACTCCTGGAGAAGCCAAGAAAGTTGCTATTCTGTTGAAGCTTGATAAGTTTACAGTAGATGCAGTAATTCCAGAGGGCAGTTGTTGACTCATTTACTATTGTTCACTGATCTGTAAGACAGGAGTGTTCTTGGCATTGGCTGTGTTAGTGTAACAAGCAGACCCATTTGAAGTAGCAGCAGTAAATATTGCATGAGGTAGATCATTAATGGGTCTTTTCAGTTCACACTGGCAGAACGATGACAGATCTCCCCCGGCTTAGTAAGGTATTAGGCATTTTTCATGTCCCTTGTCCATTTAATCTCAGTCATTTAAAAGTCAGAAATTTTCATTGCTATTAGCATTTTGTAAAGCTTGATTTTATTGAGCTGCGATATGAGAAATACTGTTACATATCTGAATTACTACAGGTTAAATGTCTGTGTTTTCTGCTGTTTTTCAGTATGTTTTTCAAACTAAAGAAGGAAGAAAATCTTTGGTTAATGGCCTACAGAGTATTCACTGATGTGTAAGTATGAAAAGAGTTTAACCTGGTATTTTCCCAGTGTTCAGGAATTAAATTACTTACTTATACCAAGTAAGTAATATACTTTATAGTAAATTACTATATAAGTAATTGACTTATATAAAATTACACTGCAATGGGAATTAGATCCTGCTAATCCTACCTTTGCTTCTTGAGTTTTTCTCAAGAAAAACTAATTTCTCGTTTTTTCTTTTTTGCAAGAGAAGAAATAAGTAGTGAATTATTTTTAACTACAATAATCAATATAAATTACAATTAACTTATTTTCACTTCAATAATGCCAAAAATATGTGAGAGGTATTATAGGCCTAAATTCAAAAAGAAATGTGTATTTAAATCATGTCTATCTGAAAAGGTGATTGTTTCCAGGTTGCAGGAATGTCTTTATTCCTGCAACCCTCAGGCACTGAGGCAAAATACAAGTGCTTAGCAGCTTTCTTTTTAGCTCATGATGAAATTGAACGGGATGTACTAGTTTTGGCTGGGATAGAGTCAGTTTTCTTCATAGTAGTCTACATGGTGCTGTGTTTTGGATTTGTGATAACACAACGCAGTTTTAGATATTGTTAAGCAGTGCTTACACAGTGTCAAGGTTTTGGGCTTCTTGCATCATCCCACGTGCGAGTAAACTGAGGGTGCAGAAGAAGCTAAGAGGAGACGAAGCTGGAACAGCCGACTTCAATGACCAAAGGGATATTCCATACCATATAATGTCATGCTCAGCAATAAAACCTGGGGGAAGAAGGAGGAAGGGAGAACATTCAGAGTTAGTGTGTTACAATTACAATTCATTCAGTTTTCCAGTTGGTGTAACAGATGTGTTGTCTACCACTTTGAAAATCATTGTTACTGGTACTAAATGTTACAGGTTAGTGTTACTGGCACCATTGCCATACTGGAGCAGACCTGTGATACACCTAGTCCAACGTGCTGCCCATGAGAAGGACCAGCACCAGACCTTTCTGAACCAAATTACTACAAACAGAAAAAACAGTTACTTGCAGAAAGACACCAAGTGCCTCCACACAGACATTATTTTCTATAAGTATTACTGTAGCTGTGTAATTGTACCTACTTCACAGGTCCCTACAAAGTCCCCAGATCCATCAGCTGCAGCATGCTAGGTGCACAGCTGACCACAATGTAAGGCACAAACCTTGCTTAAATTATATGCTTGAGTGACAGCAAGGTTGAGGATACAAAGAAATGCCAACTGAGAATGGCCCAGAAGACCTGACTGCTGGAGGGATCCCATCCTCCCTTGCCCTGCACAGCCACTACATAAGGCACATATGCTTGGACTTCTCACTGACATACCCTGACCTAAAACACCAAATACCTCCTGCAAAGCCCAAGTTAAAAGTAATTTTCGGCCCAGTGCTGCCACAGTTGTAACTTATGGTGAGACATATTGTGTATGAAGGCACGAAGAGACAGCACTGAGAGAAATGTCACTAACTGCTCCCACTTGCAACCTTTCATAGTTTGGTCCCCTGCCTTGGGTTGTGCAATCTCTCTCAAGGTGTGAAGATGCAAGTTCCTCCAGAGCCTCTCCTCTCTCATCTCTATTCACTATCATCACTCTGCTATTAGTACTGCCTCCCCAAAAACTACTTTCAAACTGTTTCCATCAAAATGAGCTGTTACTCTGTAGCCTTTTCAAAGCACCTCCCGAATGACAGCTAATCCTTTCATTTGAAAGCAACTGCCTTTACCTGCTACATAGAACTTTCCATTTGCCCCTTCCATCACTGTTAGAAACTTTTCCGAAGGCAGTCCTGAAGTGTAAATGTTCTTTGTGAACATTAAAATGTCATTTCAGTGCTTGTCTGGTTCTTATTGATTTCATCTAACAAGTAGGTGAAAGTCTCTGGGGAGCACTGCGGTGTAATTGCTGCTGTGACATAGTCAGCCAACACCGCCCTGACCAGAAGTTTTTTGAACATAATCAATACCGAGTCTACTTCTTTCACACTCAAAGTTCCTTCAATAAAATAAGGACATGGATGACATCAAACAGACAGGTGAGGTGATATTATTTCCATTTCGACAGTCAGAACCTCATATCACCTCATTATGAAGTTTGAAATTTGAAGTGACATGTGCCTCTCTTCCTTTCTATAAGACTTTTTTTTTCACTCAGTGAAAGACCTGTCTCTTACCCTCTGTATTTTTTTATGTCCTAAATCAATTTTATTTTCAATTTCAGAAAATTCCTTGAGTTTCAATTTCCTATGTGGGAAAAATAGAAGAATGGAATTTCAACAGTAAAATACAAAACAGTAAAATCAGCAGTAGTCTGGCATCTTTCCACAATGAATGACAAATGAAAGACTACGGATTTCACTTGTACTACACTAACTGACAATAGACTGACTTTAAATATAGATGGGTGGGTGGGCGACTTGGATATTGGTTTCTTCTACAAGTAACAAGTGATGGGACAAAAGGAAATGGCCTCAAGTTGTGCTGAGGTTTAGATTGGATATTAGGAAACATTTATTCACCAACAGGGTTGTCAAGCATTGAAACAGCCACCCAGGAAAGTGGTGGAGTCACCGTCCCAGGAGGTGTTTAAAAGATGGGTAGATGTGTCTCTTAGAGACGTGGTTTAGTGCTGGACTTGGCAGTGCTAGGTTAACACTTAGACATAATGATCTTAAAAGTCTTTTCCAACCTAAGAGATTCTATGATTCTATGATTCTATATCGATATGGACGAGAGGGAGTAGTAAGAGGGTGTTCCTGAAGTAGTCATATGTCTTTATGAATGTAGAGGGGAAAATTAAGTCTCCAACCCTTTTTCCAGGATAGACTGGAGTAAAACTGGTAGTTATGACTGCAAAATTAATCTTGAATTTGCCTCAGTAAATGTCTGCTAAAATGTTTTAAGTATTAAAAAAAGTCTTTTTTTCTTCAGTATTTCCCATTATTTACTCTAAGTAAAACATGAAATTCAGGCATAAACACATTTGTTTCCTGGAATACTTTTAAGATGAAGAAAAGTATTGACATTATAACATCCTGCCTTTCCACTATCCATGAGAAAGTCAAAGACTGGAAAATAACATGGGAGGACATATGACCTAGCAAATTCTAAGCTTTTAATCTAAAGCACTCATGCCAGAGTGGTTGATGATTCCTGGCTTTCGTCTATGGATTCATCCTGGATAAGTCTAAGAGTGAAGCCTAAAATTAGGCATCAGATCTTACTGGAGTCAATGGAGATGTGTATTGCTCCAGTAAAGTAGCCTACGTTGACATCTACCCTACTCCAGACTGGATGGGTGAATCTAAGCTTTTCCATTGCACCAATTGCAAATCTGGGAGGGTGGAAGAGTGGTGGAGTGGCTGTGCTTCAGCCTTGGCAAGATTACCTAAACTTAAAAAAGATAAAATTAGCAGTGTATTTACTCCCTCCTTCACCAGACATTACTTCTAGCAATTGAAGAACAGGGAGCAGATTCAAAATTCTCCTCATGACCTGATCTTCCAGGCTACTTTACCTTAGCCATGAAAAATAACTTGTAAAAACAGGTACATGATACAGCATCACATTTAGAAGAATAAAAATGTTCCTGTCTATTACATTGCAATACTGTAGTCAGGCTATCAAAGCAAAAGGAAAATCATGTGACTTCTTCCTTAACTTCTTTTTGACACATACAAATGATTATAAAAAATATCTTTTTTTTTTTACTTTTTTGTTTAAGGATCATTAGACACATTTTTATTACATGCATGGGCAAGAATTAATGTATCTAAAAAGACAGAAACTTTAATTCAGGCAAGGAGAGTCATAGTTTTGAGTAAGATTTGATGAATGTGTTACTGAAATAATATTTTTTTGTCATCAATGTGAGGATCTCAACAGTAGGCACCTATTTTATGTCTTGCCTGTAACTTCAGTTTTTTCACTTTTTGTGTTTTATGACAACATCTGGAAAGATATTTTGCTCGTACTGGACTGCAGAGGAAGCAAGTATTTAACCTATCAGCAAGATGTTCCTAATAAACTAATGCCAATTGGATTTCTGTGAATAGGTGCTGGATTAAAGCTATTATTGCAGGCACAGCAGCCTACATATGAAGCACCTACTTCTGCTTATAAAGAATACACAACAAGAAAAGGAAGTTTGGATAATTTGCTTGAGAAATTCCAAGATTATGACACTTAGTTAACGGATTATACATGTGCTTTTTCATTTATCCATAGAAGAATGAAATTAAGGCTTTTGCTTGTGAAGGATCCAACATTACAGACAGTAATGTCAATTTGCTGTATGCATAGGAGACTATGATACTGCTGAAAGCAATTTCTGATATTTACAATTCAGTAAACAGCCACAGTGGGTAGAAAGGCCTGGTTACAATTCTTCTTTGATTCAATTTAGCTTATATCTAGGCATTTCTTTGTTCAGTGTCGGCAAGTGGGAGAAATGACTGTATTGTCCCCTCCTCCCTAAAACTCTAGGGAAAGTGGCTTAGAAACGTCAAACTGTGTATAGTGTTCTTACCATCTTCAAATCTAACCATCCAGCAATGGAATACTGCTCATAATTAAGTATTTTTTAGTGCATTAATTCAATTGAGGATTGTTGATAATTATATCCCAATATGATTTTCTCAAAGATATCATACAGACCATTGATAAACAGCTGAGGAGAAAAATCAGGGGATTAACTCTAATTATAGCAAAGTGGCTTGCTATTAAACTAATTGAATAAAAAGTAATTGGATTATGCATGATTTTCAGCAGCTCCTAGACTTTAAACTTTAATTAAATTATCATACTTCTCGTTCAAAAATGGAGTGGTTGAACGTTAGCTATTTTGACACTACAAAAATAGAAAAAAAATGCAAAATATTTGTGCTAATTGCAATGCTCAGTGTTAGTGTAGTACAATAACAAAAGAATCTCTCTTGCCATGTTCAATCATTATGTTGAACGTCTTATTTTTCATTTATATTCTATTTAAATACTATTCCTTGACTGAAAAATTTGTGTTAACTGGCAGAGATTCTCTTCTTCTTAAACAATTAAACATGCTATATTCATTAAGCAAAACCTGATAACCTAATTCTATCTGAAAGCTTTTCAAATTGAAATCCATGTTATTTCTAAGTAGAGATTATATAGTTTGTTGGACCAGACAGAACAATAAAAAGTTGTTTGTTTTATTATTTTATTAGACCATAAATGTACCATATATAAACCATTAATTTATTATTTTAAAACACACTACTATTAAAAATGTTTATATTTAAATAGGAAAAAAATTTTTCTTCAGTGTCAGATGGAAACAGAGTCTAGATGATACCAACTTACTTTAAAAATGATCCCTTTAAATACAATTTAAAAAAAAATGTTATTTGAGGTAAGATGACTATTATGCCAAATTCCTGAAATACGAATACAAAATTTTCCCCTAAATACGTTAAAATATATTTAGAATAATAATAATAATTTTTTAAAATAAATGCATGATTAGTTCAAACTAAATCATCTAATAAATAATCAATTTAAAAGGCAAAAGCCCCCTCAAATAAAGAATGGACTTGAGCATTCAGAGTAGCAAATATTTTGTGTACATACCAAGAAGTTGCCTGTATGTATATGGGTACTGAGATCTGCAAATATAGGCAATGTTCTTTTTGGATTCATTATACATTTGTGCCATGCTTTATTGCTATCCTTAAATGCTAAAGTGTCTACACAGTCAGTTATTCTAAAAAGATCATAACCGTAGAAAATAACTAACTGACTGTCTTGTATGAAGACTCATTTTTTCACATTATGGATGCTGTAAGCTCTGCTGTATAATCAATAAGGGCAAAGGTAAAACAAAATATTGTCACACTGTCAAAATATTGTCACACAAAATATTGTGACACTGTTTAGCACAGTTAGGTGCATTGAGGTATGGTTGGAAAACAGAATAAAAGATAAAAAGTAAAAAAAGCATTGCTCAAAATTTATATGTTGTAACCTCTGTGTGTGTGAAAGTCTCCAATAAGATGAACTGTCTTGGCTGAAGTGGTAAATAAAAATTGATGGTAGGCAAGGGCATTCAGCATTTTACAGGATTATACATAACTGGAAGTGGAGGTAATCAGGATTTTTTGATTCAAAAAATTGTCCTTGTCTCTACTTTGTTCTGAGGGAAAAATGCTCTGTGAGATGGATTGTTGGTGGTTTAACTGGAAGTGAGATAGCCAGACTAAAAGGCTTTCAGCAGG
>NW_010157503.1:41145-57552 GCF_000695765.1 Mesitornis unicolor
TCACCTACCTTTGAAAATCTCTTTTATTGATCTAAAGACAAAGCTAGTACATATGGTGATCTCGGGTTCATATTCCAAGCTCCTGTGGAGGGATAGCTAGTCCGTGATCAGTTTATCAACATTTCCATCACATCTATTAACAGATATTTAAAAAAAAAAAAGTAAAATGTCATACTAGGTCATAAATGAGTACAAATATTCAATTCACTTTGGCATTACTTTACCTTACTTGATCTGTATTTCTCCTTTTAATCTCTCTTTGGCAATTTCAGTGCTATAAATCAAGCATTTAGAACTTATCACAATGCTCAAAGAAGTTTCCTAGGGAGGATCTGGCAAAGGATCCTCCACAGAAGTTGTTCAAAATAAGTGGGATAGGCCACATCAAGTAGGTGTGCTGAGCTTCTTAACCATGATCCAGTGCCCTAACAATATTAAACAACTAAACTGTCATCCTACTTTATCAATCCACTTAAAACCATAAAATATTTTACAAAGTACATACTGTCACTGTTAAGGTACTTCCATATCATCTCCGCTAATGGCGTCAAGCCCATTCATATCCTTCCAAAAATTCATTACAGGCTATTGATGTCTGAACATTACTGACAGATAGCACTGTCAATGCAGAAGTGGAGTTACTCAATAACTTAAAAAAAATATCAAAAGTTTCATGAAAAATAGCTCATAGAAAAGATTGTAGAGGTAACGAACAGATTAAAATCAAGTAAGACTATAAAAACAAAGGAGGTGAGCACATGAACTCAGTTCTGAGAAATAGAGTAGTTGAACGCTAAATTGATTTAAGAGTCAACCAAGTTTACTACCTGGATATAAAGAGGCAAGGTTTCTCATTGCATGATACTTATAATGCTTATTTTATAGGGGTACACATTTCAATCTTAAGAAAAAAAATTTTCCTTCATCATTTAACTGTAGTCTCTTGTCACGTAATTAGTGGGGGATCAGTTTGAGCCTATTCTCTAGAGCTAGATTTGTCTAAAACTTGTAACACAGGCAATAAGATTTCAAAGTTTATGTTGTACTAGAAAGAAAATTAATGTAACAAGACTAAAATTGGAGTAATATGCTTATGCTTTTTAGTTTCTTAGCCCTGCAGCTGAGTCCCAAACTAACCAAAGCCTACTGATTGATTTGCCGAGCAGACCTGCTGACAGTGTTAAAATAGACCAACTGAGACATAGTAAAAGAGTGCATTAGCTTTTCAGAAGTGTATTTGAAATACAAGGTAAGACCCACACAGTATTTCTCAGAGAGCAGAAGTTAGATTTAACTGTTTCTTCGAAGATCAGCTCAGAGAAGAACCAAGAATAAAAACAACACAACTGAATAAAATAAAACTCTCACAGGTGTCAGACATCATTCATCATAGTAATTTGCAAAAGTAGGTAATGTTCCAAGGCAGTTTTTAAAGCTTCATGGAAGTACTTCAGTACTTTCAACCATTGAAAAGCTTTTTTAGACTGTGTCTTGATGTATATGAAACAAATCCTCAAACTTCATCTCATTCTACTAACATTATCATTAGCATCTGATGCGGGACGTTTGATGGCTAAACAACAGTGACTATCATATTTCTTTTTCAAAACCTGTCTTCATTATCGTATGCAATATTCTGTCTTTATATTTGGAAGGTTAAAACACACAGAACGACCATATATTTGGTAAGTATGATACAGGCTTCTTATATGCAGCACGAAAAAGCGTAAGAAATATAGTTAATGGTTTTGACAGGTATAAATCCGAAGAGTTTTCAGAATTCAAGGGTCAGTAACATGCTTGTTTGTATTTAATACATAGTTTGTGGTTTGGTCTATATTTTTATGGCACTTCATTTTAGCACTATAAAATGATAAAATAATGTGAAAGGCTCTTTTAAGATGGAAAGAATTGTGTTATTGTGATTTTTGCACCAATGATTATGACAGAATTTTGCATCAGGAGTAACTACAAATTGGAACAGAGAAAAAAGTAGTCATTTCAGATGGATCAGAGATTAAAAAAAATTATTTCTGATGATCTCTATTCCAAACTCCCTGATCTCTGTATATTTTCAAATACAATATGTAAATTCATATTATAATTGCATTCCCTGGTATATTATATCTGATTGCAGATTTTGTACTGTACTTTTTAAACTTGCTAGAGATCTGTTTATACTTACTTCAGCTAAGCAATAGTAAACTCAGATTTCTAAACTCAGTTATCTATTATTAATTTCTTTTTCTTTCTTTGAAAAATAGATCCAACCTTAACAATTGTATGATTAGTATTTTGGTTTTTTTCTTAACAAAATAAATTTTACTGCAAAATTCAGGGGAACATCATTCCACCTGAGATATCAACAAAAATATTCTTACAATAGTTATGCAATTAGGAAAGATGGAGATAGAAATAAATACTCCTACAAGAACAATATTGAGCACTTATTAGTATCACATGCCATATACTGAAATTCTATTTCCCTGTAACGTAAGAGAATTGTATTTTGTGCAGTCACTTTATTCAACAGGATACTTTAAATTTAGCTAGAAAAATCAGAATTAGCAAACAGATTTTTATAAAAGCACAAAAAGGAGAAAGCCTTGACAATTCCATTAAAATTGCCCCATTTTGTCTAGTAAGTAAAAGAATACAGTGACAAAATGGCTTGACTATTAGGCTTTTAATTTAAAATCTCTTTACAAATATCCTTGACAGTCCTAAAGGGGAAATAAAGACAGAAAGAGGTGGTGAAATCTGTTTCATCTGTTGCACATACTCACAAAGAAACTTATTGAAGCCAGAATGTGCTAGAAAAATCTATCAAAGTATCTATCAAGTACTGCTTCATCACAGTACTTTTATCTTTTACCCGTGGACATAAGCCATACAGAATTGATCCAGAACAAATAGTCAACAATCAAAATTTAGAAATGTCTGAAGTGTTGTATAAGCTGGCAAATGGATACTTTCATATTTAAAGTTGAGTCTTTTTCATCTCCATTTTTTTTTTCTGCTGTCACTTTTTTCTCTGTACTGTCCCATTTCTGTACTACATAGTCATTTTTCCTATGCTTTTTCAAGCTGTAAAGACGACTATATGGCATGTAAAAATCTTCCGAGTTTTGGCAAATATACAGTTCTGGTCCCTCCCTCTTTCTCCTGCTTCTCTTTATAAAAAAATATCAAATTTTCACGTAGGTTCCATACTCTGAAAACAAACAAATCTATTAGCCTACAGTAGGAGACGCCATGCTAATCTTTCTCAGTGTAGGAATACAATTTTTAAGAAGCCTAATTTTGAGGTCAGGCTTCCCAAAAATAATCTTGTAATTAAAAAACTATTTCTCTTTAAAAAATAGCCAAATAAGGATTGGCTAAATAATTGCACACAGAAAGGTCAGGTATGCATTCAGCAGTGGCAGTGAGTGTCTAGAGGCTCCTCTGTATTTTCATTTCACAGATGGAGCTGTGGCAACAAGATGATACAGCCCTTGTATACATCAGAGGAAACCAGCCTTTAAGGTATTTTATGGAGTGTCTCCAAGAGGTGTGGATAGACTGTCTTTAAAATTCAGCAGTGGATAAGGAAAGCATGCAGACCACAGCATCTTGTATATGTATACCTGGTTGTTCTTCAAGCTTTCAGATTTCTTTGGGGATTTTGGCTAGTGCTTCTGTTAACAATAGAAAGGTACAATGTCCATACTCCCCATAGGCCACAATGAATATTCAGGTAAGCACCAGACTGAATTTCTTCTATACAAGGGAGCTAATGATGTGGTGGCAGATTCACTCCATCAAAAGTTGTTTCCAAGTACGAACATCACTGGTTCCTTTCCATTCAGAACTTCTTTTTGTTCTGAAGCCTATAAATAGTGTAACTAAGAATAACAAGTTGACTTTTCTACATGGCTCTGGAATTAAAATATGAAACAATACCACAGTTATGAAAGACATCTGAAAAGTGATTAGATTAGAAAATGGAGAAGAAAGTACAACAGAAAATTTTTAATTCCTGACTATATATTCCTATTCTTTATGAGCAAATATAAACATTTGCATAATCTGTATTATTATCTTTAAATTGACGAATATTCAGACCATTTAGAAAAACTGGCTTTCAGAACTATGAACTTCCATGCCAAATCTGAGCTTATAACAATTTTTACAGCTGAGTTATCACCCCTTGAAGACTGGCATTATAATGAAAGTCCTAATACAACCTTTTCTATAGCAATGATGCTGTAACAAAATTTATAAGGGGCAATCAAGTCTCTGGGATGTCTCAGGCAGTGTCATCTCTTGATGCATTTCTTGGTACCACAATGTATCAAAAGAGTGACAGTTCAGATCATTATATTATTGCAGTAGCTTATCAAAGAAGTGCTAGAAAGAACACTGAAGTGATCTAATTTTGAACATCTTTTTGTTGTTCTTCTGTGAAATACTAAATTATGTCATTCTTGCTGAAAAGAAAAGGTAAGAATTGAACTGAGGAATGGCGACCCTTGTAGACTACAATTATCATTACCTCTTATTCTTACCAAAATGTGGCATAGCCTAACATTTAACAGAAAGATCAAACTGCCAATAGGTTCTTTAAAAAATAGTAATCAAAGACACATATAATACTGAATTTTTACTTAAAAGGAAATAGGTACTGCCACACAAAGCAGGGAAATGTTAATCATACAGTGATAACCTATCCTCTCAAATATTTTACTCAATTAATTCCAGGAAAAGAAGTAAGGAATACATTACTGGCACTAAGAAATATATGAAATGAGAAAGCAAACACTATGTCTTCCTTTTGAAGAATGCCTTCTAGGAGTTGCAGACTGATCACTAAGTATGTACTTTGAATTAAAGATCACTATAGTAATGAATGCTAACGGCAAATTTTCCCGTTTGCTATTCAGAATAGAAAAAGGTAGAAAACGTATGAAAGACATGGATGAGATGACCTTCTAGAGAGATGATCAGAAAGAGTTCTCACTATTTGAAAGTCAGCTATTAATATATGTTAGGTTCCTTGCTGGACACTATTTTGTGGAAATCCTTATATATGCATACACATTCGGTTGTAAGCCTATACTTATGAATAAGAAGACATAAAAATTATAATGTCACAGATTTCATAAATTTGAAAACAAGTGTCTCTACTACCATAAATAGTATTGGAAACCTTTTTTTTCTTTTATATTACTAAGAAAAAAATGGAAGTTATTTTAAGCATATGTAAAGCACTAAACCTCAGACTATGTTGAAATCCTTCAGTGCTTGAAGAAATCCAGATTTTGTCTGTGTCACGCACCCAACATAGAGAGAGAACTGCCAGTTTTACCAATCAAGTTAAAAACACTAAAAGAATCAAAACTTGAAAAGTCAGTGAATTAAATTACACCCAGACAAGATCAGATCTCACTTTAGCTCAAGAATGTAGTTTTTTTACACTGTAGAATGCAGTGGGGTCTATTAAAAATCCTTTGACTACACTGAAAGCAAGTCCAGATGTGCATCTTACTGAACATCCAAAAGATTTAGAGTTTCTGTGATTCTCCTTTCTTCTGAACATATCTAACATTGGTTAACACTGAAGATCTGATAAACCATTCACAGCTAAGCACATCATATTATACCACAATGTATATATACATTCCATGTAGTTGAACATCATAACACATTTTTTAGCATCATGCATACATATCTGCAGTTTTATACTGTAATCAATGCCCAAACATCAGTTAAAACAGCCACATAGGTCCAAACAAAGGGTCCATCTAGACCAATATTTGGTGTAGAAGGGACACTATTTGGACAAGGTTCATGCTGTTCTAGTTCGTCAGCTCTGAAGATGCATCGTTATAGGAGAGTCTCTGTCACAGATGCTCAGACTAAATAATCAGAAGACACTGCTGAGCTTCATATAATACCCTGAAAGCCCTGCAAAATTCAGCCTCATAGTATGCTTTTTTGATATATATATAACAGATTCCTACACATTAAAAACAAGAAATGCTACTGCATTTTCTGAAATGCTTTGTCTGTCACATATTTGGCGGTTTTACATAAGTATACAGCTTTTAATCTTGTGTGTTATACTGCGTGTTTTGGATGTGATGTGGCACTGTCTGCCCCATGAAGCTGCCAAGTATCAAGCAACTGTCATATAATTTATGATCTAAATCAGCATATTCCCATTTCTCTTTGCACAAACCTTATCAAGTTCCTAATCATGAAGTAAATCCTGAGGGAAAAAACAAAAGCAGAACTGCGCAAAAGACATTGTATGTAACTAGCATGGTTATATTTTTCCTTTGATAAATCAATTTCTACAGAAGTTGAAAGCCATAGTGTTAGCAAATTATAAACATTCACCATGCCTAGAAGGTAAGAAGAAAATAAGAAAATATAATTGTATGGAAGTCATAAATGAACAAACAAAAAATATTCTCAAATATTGTAAGAAAAATAAGACTCACTGTGTGAAGCAGCCCAGATGAATGTTACTGATGGCTAGAATAATACAAGCGTTAGGGGTTGTTGGATTTTGCCATGCACTGAAAAATTACAACAATAGTGTGATTATTTTTTTTCTGAACAGACACTAATATGTTTCTTAAATCATGCATTTATTATGGTATTTGAATATTTTTTAATACTTTTATATTCTGAGGAGTGAATATGTGCACAGTACTAAGTAAGAAAAGGTGAAGTTTCAGAAGTAAAATTCTGACATTAATTCTATCCTAAACAGAAAAAAATATAATCATTAGCTTTCTATCTTGAGCTAAAACATTCCAGAATTTAGGAATTGTATTTATTTCTTGGGACAAAGGGGTGGATAGTATTAGTACAATTCATATTACATTAGTTCTTAAAACTAATCTGAATGAAGTTGCTGAACTGAGTAGAATTCCATTTATGAAAATGAAATCAGAGAACTGGCAGATGTAGAGGTATAAGATCTAAGCTTTGCCCATTGGTATTCTGTATGTTCCTCAAAGTTTAAAAATGAGTTGAAGTTACTTTTTTTGACTAGTAATGTATTTCAAGGTTTAGTTGAGGTTTCACTTCAAAACTAAAGTCTCAACAAGCACAACATATTTATGTAGCTGAAGAAACAATGTTCAGAAAAAGAGATTAAGAGACTTATTCCTATTTGTCATTTTTGTGAACTGTTACGTTCACATCTGGGAGAATCAATGCAGTAGATATGTTCTGTACTTGGGCTTGTATAGCCTCTGGGGACATGTCAGCATACCCAGGCATGGAGAAACAAAGGATAGAAACCACCTCTGATAATGAAATAATTTAGAAATGCTAGTTTACTGGAAGCACTCATGCACTAACAGCTTCTGGAATGATCATGTCAAGACTCATTCCCTTTCAGCTCAGAGATTTAATAGCTTGCAGCCATCTCATCATATAGACATCCAATGAGAGAGTGACTGATCTTGCATGATTTCCATTGTAGTTCACAGACTTTTCTATAAGATTGGTAACACAGATTACATTTTCCTTCCAAAGAAGAGTTGATCGTGTGATGGTGAGAGCAACATCAAGAGAGCACAGCCTGCTCTTTCCACAGAAAGAGATGGCAGGGCCTCAGTAGACTGGAACACAGACTGTGTGTGGAAGCAGCTCAGTTTTGTCACCTATTTCAGGGAAAGGTAATACACAGAGAGTTTTGTGGTTCTTTTTCTTGTTTGGGTTTTGGTTTCTTGGGCTTTTGTTTTTTGTTTTGTTTCGTTTTTAGGATCTTTCCAAGTATAGCTGGAGTTATACCAATTTAACCAATATTTGAGCTGGTTATATGACTTTAAAATATAGAATTAGGGAAGGTTTAGCATTATACATGATGACATCTGGTTAAAGGATTATCTAACAGCAGCTAGAGAAAACTTGCACAGCTATCTGACAGTGTCTTGGATGAGGTGATTCCTGGTCCACAGCTCTACACACAGAAGTACAACTGCAATCTTATTTCTGTCTAAGTCATTAATGCACACTTGTCTGTCCTCTTTTGCATTCCTCTAAAAGCCATGAGAAAGTAGGCAATAACAGTGGCTTACTGAGCAGCACATTTCATTTCTGGAGTTCTAAATTGGGTTGGCACATGAAGCTGGTTGACTTCTTTTCCTTCTTACGTAACAAATACTCTCTTACAATGAAACAGCAGTTTTGCAAAAGAGGTCCTTACATTTTAAGTAGGTTTCATCCTTCATTCTGTTTGCAGAGATGGATCAGAGGAAATATGTACCAGACTGCCTGAAAGCAAGCCTTATCTTTCCCCAGTATAGTAGGGAAAATAGTTAAGTGTCAGTGTAGAGCTTCTAGTGGTTTTTTTGTGTGTCTGTCATTCTCCATACCTGCCCTGACAGTCTCCTAAGACTCAGGTCTTCAGGGATGAGGCTGACCATCACTCAGTGCATTAGCTTTTTCTCTGAGTTATATGTAAAATGAAAAAGGGGGCTGGTGGACGAGGGGAAAGAAAAAAATAACAATTGTAGGTTATTGTGAGAAAAATAGACTGATTATTCATAGTAGAGTGACTTGAGAGAATGAAATACATACAGTTTCTATATAGAAAAGATAACCTAGTAATTACTGCTTGTGAATGGATGTGGTCTTACATATAAAAAGTGAATGGAATGTTTCAGATATAACCTGAAAGAGACTAGCTGTGTGTGATTAACTGGTGTGCACAAATAAAGAAGATAACTGATGTGTTTATGTATATAGACCAGTATTCTTTTCTCCCTAAATACAGTAAAACTTTAATGATAACTTCTTAATAAAAGAACTATATAGAGAAAAGCCAATAGAAAATTAAGCAGTGTAAACTCTGAATAAAATGAATAGCGGCATTAGCAGTAGAACAATTATAATAGGTATGAATAAAAATAGTCAAGATATAGAGCATAAATATAAGGGTAACTTAATAATTCTCTCTTCCAAATGCTACTCCAGATTCTTTCTAGGCAGCAGTTTGCCTACCTCTTTGTCTTTCACTCTCCTTCTCCTGTAACTTCTGCTGACTTATTCAAAATAAATCCAAAAAAGGCATTTAGGTGCTGAAAGATATTAAATTCCTATACTTCTCTTTCACAGCACAATGGAGGAAATTAACAGTTACCTTTTCTTCTTAGTCTACTGGCTGGTATGTCCAATAGCATGTGTCTTTTTAAAATAGTCTGCTGAGCAGGAAAAAGGTCTCTCTTCTTGTTTGTCTTAGCTGCAGAACATGTGGTTCAAGTGGAGATCCTTTCTGGATGAAATGGCTTTTTCCCTGAAAGAAATTAACAGTCAGAATGGGCAAACCAGAAGTCTGTAGTGGAATATAAACTGAGACACTCTTGGAAAGAGCAGAGAGCAGACGTACAGTCTAACTTAACACTCAGAGAAAAAAGGTGTTTTTCCAAAAATCCAGATGTGACTGCAAAATGGTTGTAACCATTTTCAAGAAATTTTCAAGGACATGGTAGGAAAAGGGAGGAATTTTTCCAAAAGCTTCCTACCCTATCACAGCCTTTATGTTATCCTTATTCAAAAGAGTTTCTTGTACAGAATATCTTCAAATAAAATCTATTGTAACCTGTAACTATTTTCAGTGTCTCCTAAAAAAAGTGGCAGCAGATCCATGGCAGTGATCCGAGTTCAGGTCCATTGCAACTCATCTGTTAGCATGTGTAACTCTGGATCACTGGCAGCTGATACAGAACCTTCTGCCATTTGCAAATCTGCTAGTGGATAGGTGCAGGAGAGATCTAAGGGTACTAGAAGTGTTGCAGGGGAGCAGGAGAAAGAAGGCAATAAGGGCATGGGAAATGTTGTAGTTACTTGGTCTTCTTCATGACTAAGTTGTTCAGCTCTAGAAACTAGCCATTGGCTGATCCAATATACATGACCTAATGATTACTCAGGATGCTTTTTTTTTCATGTAGGAAGACATGAAGACACAGCTGTCTTTCAAAAAAAAACTCTTAGAAAACAAGAGATTCACTCAAATATTTAGAAATTCCTGTTCATGTTATTTCAGAGTAAAGTAAACATAAGTGTCCTGGACCTGTAATATAGCCCAAATAATGTCACACTTCCTCAGAAAAGATATTGGGCTAACAGGAAGTACAGCAGTATTCACTTCCAAAACATATGGCTTGATACTTAAGAGTGAATGAGGCCAGAGACAGACTCTGTATTTATCACTCAGTCCTCTTATGCTACTGAGACTTCAGATACAAAAGGAATCCCAAGAGACCTTAGTCCCAGTCTTGGGAAATATATCAAAACTTGTATCTAACAACTTTCAACACTGAGTCTATGGATTTAAATTATTTGCTTGGAAAATGTTTTCTAAATTGCTGAGAGGACTGTGCAATCCTTTCTTATTCCTTCTACAGAACCCATAATTTTCATTCAAGTAAGAAAACAGTGACAGAAGTTTAAAAATAATTTTAATTGCACATTGCCATTGTCATTATTTTTTAAGTAAAACAGAGATATCATCAACTCAGTCTCAACCATGAAGCAATAGGTATTTTTAAGTTTTTTTTGCTTTACTTGTAGCTGTTGGAAACCCACATAGCTTGAACGATGTATAAACTGTTTGATTTATTGTATTTCATATTTCTACATCTAATGTTGCAGAAAGATTTGCCATCTAAGTCCTGACAGAACAACTGGTAGAATGGCTGGAAAGCTGTAATATGCAGTATATCAGTTGGTCACACTCACAGAAAAGAGATAAGTGCTAAATAATTATGGTAATTATCTTTCCTTCCAAAACTGTGTGCATTTCTGCCTTCGGCCTATGAGAGCTATCAACACACAGGGAATAAAATACCTCAATAAAGTATGAAGAAAAGAAATCACATAGCCTGAAGTAGACTTATATAATAGCTCTTATAGGGAAGTATTGTTAGTTGTATATGCACAAGTTTGTACTTCACAAACAAGTTTCAGTCCAAGTAGAAGTACTTTAGAGAAATAATAGCCAACACATCTCTGTAGGTTATTCTCAGTGCCTTTGACAAGGCGGCAAGATTGGTAACAGTTCACCTCACCTTGAAGGAAGTTCCCTGCCTGTAATTCCCTTTTAGGCATCTCAGGGGAACTGCAGAGCTCCTATTTGAAGACGTATCCAGAAGCAGTTCTTTCGGATAACAATATGAAGTTTTAACCAGCAGATATAATGGCAATATCTGAGTAGCTTTTCAGTATTTTTTTTTGAGATTGAGGGAAAAATACAGTTATGACAAGATCTGTAGTCATTTCTTTCAAGTTTTGAATATAACCTGATGATCATCTAACAGCACATTCTTGTCTTCTGGAAAGCTTGTCACATTTTACCTCAGCAATATTCTTGTACATAGCCTAGAGTTGGACACTTTGAGCTATGTTTTTTCCCTATCAACACAATCCATTTTGAGGAAATTTAGAACTCAAATTCTGCCTCTAACTCCTCTTTAATTGACAATCGATTCTTTCTACCAAAACACAGAATGTGACACAAGTTTTATTTCCAACAGCAAGTACCTTGTTCATTCAATCTCATGACCTAACATTGCCACTAGGTTGTTACCCTTTTCTCTAGTTCACCTTTTAACTCATGTCATTCAGTCTATTGACATCAACCTTCACCTGTGGAATTGCTCAAAAATTTCAGGGCTGAAACTCCTGATCAAGTTGTTACATTTGAATTAAATAAATCAAATATTTTAAGAATAGTGCATGTGGATAAATAGAGTTATAACGATAGAAGTAGTTATGTTAAGGCTTGATTTTAGGGCAGGCCGTGATTGGGAAACCTGCCCTGGGAAACTTTGTGCTAGGAACAGAGCATGGATAAGATAGAAACAATGTTTAAAGGATTCAACAGAGCATGTAGAACACAAGGAAATAGCAGATTGTTGTTAGTAATTTGTTGTTAGTGGTAAAGTTAAAATATAACATACCAAAGGAATTATGGTGGTGGGAGTTAAATTAGATAAATAAACTCATAGTCTTAAGTAAGCTGAGCATGTAAGATTTATAGCCTAGGTGGAACATGTAACTGTTTGTAACCTGTTATCTGAACCCGTTATCTCTATGATGAATGTAACTGTTTGTAACCAAGAAAACTGTATTTTTGCACGTAGGCCAAGTTGTAACAAGGTATAAAAGCTGAAACCAGAATGGGGGTCTTCAGGATCCTGACTTTGGACGATAGTCCTCAGGTCCCCGGGCCCTGAATAAAGCACCGCATAAACTGACACTCTGTTAGTTTGTGTTCTTTGTTCTACGGGCAACAAAGTCACGGCAGCTTAACTTTGGCTTATATGCAGTAACTGTTCTTTTGTACACATTTTGTCTGCAGCAATGTGAGTTAATTCATTTAAGGAGCTGTAGTATTAACATTGTTTTATCCACTTCCATTGCAAGATAAATTAAGTCACTTTAATCTATATTGTCAGTGAACTAAGACTATGCACATACTGGTCATATTCCACTGATCCATGACATTGTTATGCATAAAAACTGGATCAAGACTTTATGCTTTATTAATTTATTTTAATCAAGTACCTAATGACTATAACCCTCTAATTTGAATGGCAGTCTTTATCTCTCCTCTCAACTCTAGTTCTACCCCATAGCAAGCCTACTTTTGTCAGCAAGACTGAGTTGTGTAGAATGGAAGCAAGATTTTCAGTCCCCAAGAACTGATTGTCATTCACATTGTGATGAGCGCAACTGAGATCTAACGTCTACGTCAGGATTTTTAGCAATATGAGAACAAAAATCTCTGTTTTACAAGTTGTATAACTTTATGAATGGTAGTTCATGGTTGGTCTGGCCTATGACCTCCTGTTGTCCATTTCTGTCCTTTCCTTAGAGCTTTCCAAAGTTATAGACCTATTCATTAGTCTCCAACATCTGTCTGTAGAATACTGCTTAGTAGAAAAGTAAAGCAGGGTTTTTTTAACTCTTCTCACACTTCTACTCTTATTAGCATTATTAGCCCTCTTGCTATGTAATGCTAAATAGGGTCTTTGCAATGTCTATGGCAAGAAATGCAGTGCTGCATTAAATAATTAGATTTTACATTAAAACATTTAATGCATGGTTTCAAAATGCTGTTTGATCATATATATCAGAGGTTAAAATATTGTCAAAACCACAAATAACAGAGAAGAAGCCTTTTTTCCAGCTTTCAACATACACCTCACTTAGATAGGCAACAAGCCTATACATGGTAAATAAATTCCTTTTGAGAAAGATCAGGTTTAAGTTGAAAACTCCACAGTTCCAAAACCTAAAATTGGAATTTCACATTTTTATTTACCAAAGGCATTGAAATAACTAAACTATTCTTTTTGATCTATTTGAATGTGTGATATCACTGAAAAAAATTTCATCATTAAAACAATGCGGAATGGCTATTAAAATCATGCTCAGACCTCTTATGACCCTTATTTCAAGACTAATAAAAAATCAAAAATAAAGCATACAGATACACATACACATGGCCACAGTTTTTCTTTTCAGTAGAAGGAAAGTCTCCAATTCTACTTACACATGAGAAGTTCCAGCCCTATTACACAGACACTGTTTAGCAAGGTGTGCAATAATTCACTGCTTTTCTCCTGGCCTATAGATACATTACATACATTCATTCCTCTAACTATAGAACTCAAATCACATAATTGTATTTACAGGGGAAAAAAGAAGCCCTTAGTGTTAATTAAATTTGCCACTTCTACAGACTGTTAATTAACTTGTGACTCACCTTGCAAATATCTGATGGCATTAGTTGGTTTCCAAAAATAACAAACACATTAAGCACTATTAGACTAGAAAGATGCATAAAATGTCTGGCTTTACACAAATTGTCCACTGCCATCTTATAATCAGAAGTATTGACATGAAATGTATTGTATGGAAAATCAATACGACTTTGTTATTATCCTAAATGGTCATTAGGTGCCATTAGGTGCCATTATCATTGTTACCTGGGAATATGGTGTGGCAGATGCGCCCACCCTGCTAAGGACCTGAGAAAGACCCAACAAAGACAGTGCTAAAGTTTCTGGCCCTGGAGGCACCAGGACTGCCTCCCCCGTCACAGCTCATGTCTGGTCCACACAGTAGGGTTCAAAGACGGGAAAGTTGGGGTCCTCAGCCAATAGGGGGCTGACAAGACCATGTATTGACCACAGATCAGATTCGACCAGGGTATAAATGTGGCTCCGTCGGAGGACTCATTTGAGTCGGTCCTTCTCGGAGCAGCAGGTCTGCAGTCAGGGACTCTCCCCTTGAGTTGGGACGCCACTTAAGGTAACTTCTCGAGATTGAGAGCCCTCTCTTTTTGGTGAGTGAGTGAGTGCACATTTTGGATCGTTTGGCCAAAAACTTAAGAATTCTTAACTCAGCTGTGTTTAGTAATATTCCCAACCAGCATATCGAACCTGTATTTGTTAAATATCAGTGGAATGTTGTTTTGGTGAATGAAGTTTTGTCTGCTTCATTTCAGTTGCAGATTAACGCTTGTTTGAGTTCATTATTTGTGCGTGTGTCGCCATTTTGGTGCGATTCCATGACATATGGTCAGAATTAGTCTTACATGTCTTACAGAAGCTCTTGCTTAAGACACAAATTCTGTTTTTAAATGCTATGGGTAAGATACTGTCCTGGCCAAAATATATGAATTTTGCACATTTCTCAAGTTCTGACTGACCAGATATTTTTGGGACTGGATTCAAAAAAGCTAAAATTGGTTAATACTGAACAGGAATAAAGCAATGTCACAAATGGAAGAGAATTAAAAAAGAAAGGAAAAAAAACACCACCACCAAAAAAAAACTCCAGGGACATTTTCATGCCATAACTACAAGTATTACTTTGATTTGTATACACTGGATCGATTTGAATATAAAAAGGGACTAAAAATATTAAATCTACTAATGCTGAATAGGAAAGATTTCAATTGACTTCAGCATCTTAAAGCATCTCAGTGTTATGGTTTAAGGGTTACCAGCCTGAAAGGGAAGGACAGGTGGTGTCTGTAGGACCCTGGGAGGTCAGAGATCAGTACTGTTCCCTCCCCTTTCTGGCCACAGTCTATAAAAAAACCGAGGAGGCCCGAGGTTTTTGCGGGCTTTTCCTGGTTTCCTGGGCTGCTTCCTGTTGCATCTGGGATGGCTGGGCCTACCTCCACATGTTCGACAGCAGCCACCACCATCTGCTCCCGGCATCACTGCAGTCCCTGGTGACGAGTCACAGCAGTCACAGAGGCCACAAAGCACTGCTCGGACACTTCCACTCAGGACTACTGGGATCAAGTTTTGTATATAGTTAAATATCCTTTAACCCTTATTAATTTCCTTTTCCTTTTCCCTGTTGTTTTTCATTAAACTTGTTACAGTCTTAACTTCCAACCTTGTGCGAAGCATCTTTTTCTCTATTCCCTTTTTGGGAATTTTCCCTTGAAGGTAGTATGAGAAAACACAATAAAATTATAAGAAGCATATTTCAAGACATGGTTGTTGCACTGTGGGAACAAGGGTGAATTGTTTTCAAGTAAAGGAGTACTAGCTGACCACATGTGCTAAATCTCAACAGAAGTTGTATTGTGAAGCATCTTACACTCCTTATTCACCCTCCAGAATGGCACTGTCTCAGCTCAGAAAGTTTATCGAAGTTGCAAAAGAATGTGATAGTCTTCAGATTTTAGATCAGCTGTACAGAAATGACATACCATGCTACCTTTTGTAAACCCAAAACAATCTTCTCAGGTCTTTACCAACAGATTAACTACTGTTCTCCACAGCATATAATTATAATAGTTGCTTCCCAGCCAATACACAAATTGGTCTAAAAAGCCTGAACAGAGACTCATTGTCCTATATCTGAAGTTCTAATGCCACATATTTGAAAAATGAAAAGGATCAATATTTCACCAAACTCCATGCCTTTCATTGCATATGGCAGTAGAGGTTTTCAAATCAGTTTATGGGAATCATAAAATTCCTTCTTTTTATTAGTAAACACCTAGACACGACAATAGCAAGCTGATATTTCAATAACCAGGCAAACATTTTGGATAAAAATAGGAATAATTTTGTTCATACAGATCTGTTCACATGGAATGATGTGCATCTATCTATTTCTAAATTTTCTAAAGCCAAAAGCTCACAGCAGATGTAATTCACTACTGCATTATGACAGTTCATGCTATTGCAACTTTTTATAAATCAGTGTGTGATCCATGTACAGCCAATTCAAATTGGTGTTATAACTGGTCTTACCAAGGTAATTCTTCCATAAGCATATATGCAATTATAATGGCAATACTCTTATATTCATGTTTAGTGACTAACACTAAACACGGTTTAGTTACCGAGGCGAAGAGCTCCTGAGTGG
>NW_010157504.1:0-5625 GCF_000695765.1 Mesitornis unicolor
GGCTCATTACTCTTCTTTGCTCACCGACACTCAGAGAGCCTCCAGCACAAAGCTGCTGAGCATGAGGTGTGCGCCTCACCAGGTGGCAGTCACAAATCTCACCCTCAGTGTGTGACACTAGGTTGGCTTGAACTCTGTTAAAGAGAAAGAGAAGAAAGTGAATGAATGTGAATGAGAATGTTCAGATTTACTCTCAAAATTTGAATGTATGTTTACTGTGTGTACTATCTCTTGCCAAGAAGAATTATTTATTTATTTTATATATGATAGAAGAAAACTACACCCAAGGGCTTGTGACTGTGTCCATTACAGCTGCTCATATTTTTATATTTGAAATTTAAGATGGAGCTGAAAACTCAGCTCTTCCCAGGCTAAGAACAGGGCTGGCCGACATTATCCTGCAGGTGCCCATGCTTTTACCTAAAACAACTTAATTTTCAAGGTAGAGACCAGTTCAGTCTGTAAGATACAGCACGGAAGCTCAGGCTTTGTCTTTTATGCTGCTCAGAGTCAACTAATTGTGTTAAATTACATATGATGGCTTTGTGATAGAGCCTTAACTATGCTGTGGGGAATGAACAAGGACCATCAACATAACAGCCAAGACTTAGCACGCTGTAAATGAAAGATGGAGTGGAGTATCCTTACATTAAAAGGCCATTGAGTGGGCTCAGAATGTTAATATTATCAGTACTTTACGAGCTCACTTAAGTTTGGCTGGAGAATGTAGTATTCAAGGTCTTAGTGTTGATGCGTATCAGGATATTTTATGAATCCTGAATGAATTGACTGTTTGTAAGTCCCTAGATCTCTGTATAGGCTAAGAACTCTGAAAATGGTAATTTACTCATGAAATAAGTGGGAATTTTGTGTGAACAAAAAGTAAAGATAAATAATGAGACTGAAAGAATATTGTTTTTCCTTTATGGGCAAAGGGAAAAAAAAAGGAAGCTTTGGCTACCATGAGATCAAACAAAACACAGAGTTGTCTTCAAAAGCAGGAGACAGAATAGATGCCTGTGTGTTTGCCCATTACCCTCAGTCAAGGTCAGGAAGCTAGAAATGTTTGGCATAAATCATGTAGTGAATTTGTGTTACCGTAGTGCTAAACTTAGGCCCAGAGTTGCATATTTTGCATGTAAGAGTTTTGAAAGAAATTATCTGGGCATGTTTTCAGCACGTCTTGAAATACCAGGGAGAAATACTGGCAGAAACCTGGTGTTTCTCCGTAATTAAAAATAGTGATCATAGACTTAACCTCATTATTAAGCAAAATTTTAAAAAGACAGCTGGAGCAGTGCTCAGCCAATCAGTTAAAGGAGTTTAATCTGAGAATTGCAACCAGCACAGGTTTATAGAAAATTCATCTGGACACAATAATTATGTTTTTAAAAGGTTGGTTGATGCTGTAATAGTATACTGTAGTGAAAATTCATGCCTTTGGTACCTTTTGTACCATGACAGTTTGATAGGGACAGTCTGAATGGTGTCAGTCAGCTTCCAGTATGGGTAAGATAAGTCTTTCAAAGACTGTGTACACACAATCACCTTTTAAAATCTTCCTTGAATGTCTATTACATGTGTTTGGATTAGAAGGGTTCTCCTAGGTCATTCAGTCAAGTCCTCTTCCTGAACAGACAACTGTGATTTATAATCATGTTTCTAAAATTTATCCATCTCAATATTAACTTTTTTGGGTTTTCTTGCCCTAGCTATTACTGTGAAAAGGCTCTCCGGAATCTCACTCCTCTGGTGATTATAAGCTATTTATTACCCACTGAAAATTAAACCATATGCCCTTTGTTCTGATATATACTAGATTGACAAAATAGGGCATTTAATGTGTATTTAAGTATTTTAGACAAAAATTATTGTATTGATTTACACTTCTTTGTAATTACATTTTATTGATTTACATTTCTTTGTCATTACACTTTATTGATTTACCTTTCTTTGTCATTAAACTCACTGATTCACCATTTTTATTACACTCTGGTTTCATTGTAACTGAAAGTAAAATATGAAAAGACAGGTACACACAGATGATACGGTGTTTAGTAAGTCTTGATAAAATAAAACATGGTGTCAAGTCATATTCTAGCCAGTGCCTTTTGCTTCACTTCCATTACTGTTTGTGTTCAAATCTGAGGCTTTCCAAGTCAGTGTGTTTTTTCAGTGAAATTTGGCTCTGGTTGCTTGTAAATGAAACACAAGAACAGGTGAGTGTATTCATAAGAGGCAGGGAGAACTGGACCAAAGAGCAAATCCTCTTAACCTTCGGGTGCTATGTGATTCCCATGGAAAACTTAAAATTGCCTGTGTGTGAGCACTGCAAATATCTCATACAATGGGCTTATTTTGTCTTATTTTCTGATAGGAGAATGGGATAGTAAAGAGCATCAAATAAAGATATTCAAAAGGTGTAAAATCAGTTAACAGGCATCCTTCGTCTTTGACCTTTCAGGTGCTTTTAGGAAGAATTCATCCAGCTTGAAATTGTTCTTGTCAGCTTTTTCAGGGCCCTTTCAGGAGCTGCAAGGGAAATGTATTGTTCCAGCTACTGTGGCGCACTTTCTGAAGCAAGATAATTTTCTGTCTTATATCCTACCTGCTCCCTGGATGCAGTGAAGAATGCCTTCAGGAATGCAAAACATTCAGGAGTAGATCTGGCACGTTACCTGCCATCTTTCCTGGGCTTACCTGGGCAGAGACTAGGAGCAAATGGTAGACAGTGCAATAGTTTGAAGTGTACTTAAGCACAAGAGCTCTGGATGCTGTAAAGAGCGCATTTTAGGTGAATTTTGCATAAATAGAAAAGCTTGTGGTGGTAACTGTAAATCACAACAAACTGGAAGAAGATGGGTTGTCTACCCACAAATGTTGGTCAGCGGTGAGCTGGAACATCATGAAAGTTTAATGCTCCATGGAGGCTGTTCTCTTCCCCTTTTTCATCTCCTGAAACATAGCCAACCAACTACATCTTGGGTATTAAAAATGTTGGAGATGTCTCCAACAAAATACTGTTTGTGTCCTGTATGGTTGTGGTACTTGGCTCTGAATTATTTATGAAAATTTGAAGTTTGCATTTTTTTGATTAAACACTTCCAGATCAACCAAATGTCTTTTATTTACAGTTGTCACTACTGGCTGAGCTTTCCATGGTAACATGCTTCTGGTTTTGTTGCTTTTCTTATCTAGATGCTTTCGTTGGAGGGATCATTGGCCTCATTTTTGCTTATATTTGCTACAGACAACACTACCCTCCTTTGGGTAATACAGCTTGTCATAAATCGTACGTCAGCCTGCTAGATCAGAACTCTGTGAAGAAGGAAGAGCGACCTACAGCAGATAACGCTACCGGCCTGCCTCTGGAGGGAATAACTGAAGGTCCCGTATGACTTCAAGAAATGTGCAGAATGAACTTTTAGCCTTCTCACATTTCCTCCAAACTGGTCTCTTAACACAGTGTTTCCTACTGTACGTGTTTTTTCTGTTGGTTCTTTCCTCTTTATAAAGAGAAATTTTATTTTTAATACCATAATCTCATCATACTTCTAAAGTTAAATTTTCAGTTCGTGTTGACTTGCTGAATTCTCTGTTTTCAGTCTACTGCAAACAGACTACTTGAGGAAAGGGGAAATAAATTAATACAAACAATCCCATGTGGAGAATGCTTAAGAGTGTAATTTTAAGAAGATATAGTTGAGAACATAGTAGATCTGGAAACAGATTTTCTGATGTACTGGGTGTCTCCTAGAAAGTTCTGGTTGACTTCAGGACTCATTGATTTTGATAGGTGGTGAGTACACACAGCACTTTTCCTCAGATGTTCAGCATCTGTTGTGGCCAGCAGTTTCTTTATATAATTGGATAAGTTAGGGCATCATCCTTATGTCTATCTTGTTGCCTTCTAACATTAAAAAAGTCTCCACATGCTGGTAGGACTTTGTATGAATTGTCAAGGTTTGCCAGGGTCATTCTGAGCTACTAATGATCAAGCAGCTGAAAGATTTGAGCGTTCAAGTGTTTGTAAGAGCTAAGCCTCATGCATTAGTGGTTCCAGAGGATGATTCTGATGGTCAAGAAATTCCACACTGTCGAAATTGTCAGCTTACAATAATGTATGTTCATAGGATGGATTAGAAACTTGGTATTATGTCATTAGCAGTTTTTAAGAGCTCTTGCAGTAATTACAGTCAAAACAAAATGAAAGAACTCCCATGACATTCAGCAAGCTGAAATCTTTAAAACAAATTTTAAAGAATCCTAAAACTGTGAGGATAAAGATACACGAAGTTTTCTGTGGATCTTGGTGTGCCATGTTCATTCTTGTGTAGTGACTCACTGCAGCATTGGTGCTCTAAAGAAATGCGAAGATTTTCATTTGTGACTTTGGGCGCGCAACCATGAACGCTGGTGGTGGTCTCCAGCACTGTAACATGTCCAGAGGGATGCTGGAGATGGTTTTCCACCAGACCCATTCCACGTTTTCAGCTCATCATGTTCTTGAGCATGGTGTTTGCAAAGGTTGGCTTGGTACCTGAATCGAAACTCACCTGGATCAAGACTGTTGGTACAGAGAATGTTACTAAATGTATAACTTGAGTTAATTTATTCTTGGTAGAGTCCTGTTTTGTTACATATGCACTATGCAGTACACATCACATTCCTGTGAAATGATGTACCTTTGGATGGCAGAATGTCAGATTCCAGAATTTATTTTTTCTTTGATACCCTCTAAGTTTGTTCAGGCAAACGCTGAACACTTCTCAGCCGGAGCTGCTGGTTAAAGCAATCAAGATAGCGTTGGTCAACAACCATTATTACGGTGCTTTAGACTGGAGGAGACTGCTGCCATAATTATAATTTATGTGTTCCTGTTGGAATATGTATTGGCCTTGTAGGCATTTGGTGATTCAAGCAGCTCTATGTCTTTATGTAAGGCTCGTCATTTACTTTTCTCAAAGGTAAGCTTTGTAGATTTTTTGAGAAGAGCTATGTCCTGATTGGGAAGACTTGATTTTTATATAAAGAAAGTAAAATAGAATCCCTTTAAAAATAAATGACATAATTGTGTACAAGAGGATGCAACCTTACTTTGTGTAAACTTATATGGTATTTGGAAACAACTATAAATTGGAAATGACATTAAGGAACAGAATGTAATAGGCATGAACCCCAGAGGGTTCTGTAGAAATTAGGCCTGATCTAGGTGTAAAACTGATACCAGTTTGACTGTCAGTTAGAGGCAGGGTTTTTTACTGACAATTATATTCTGAGCTCTAGAACAGAAACAGTTACCCAAACCCAGCTGTGGTTTTGCTGCTGTATGTATGCTTGTTGGCAAGACTAGCAGCAGCAAAACAAAATTATTCTGGCATTGCATTTGCACTGGATTTGAAAGAACGCTCCTCCAGTGTAATTGAGGTCTTACTCTAGAAATCCACAAGGTTTAGTGGAGGTTTAATCCTGCTGTAAAGTTTTTAAACCATCCTACAGGATTCTGTGACAGGGATCTAATTTTCTATTACTTCATATGGGAGGATTAAGGAAAGCCCTAGAGTAAGGGTGTTGTGTCTTTACATTGTATAGGGCTTAGCCATTCGCTTTTTGTTTCAGCAGGCA
>NW_010157504.1:5656-14166 GCF_000695765.1 Mesitornis unicolor
TCCAGGTTATATGCAAATGTTATTAAAAGCAAAAATCTTCAATCAAAATTAGAAGTGTAATACTGATGCATAGAGCATTTTGCATGTTTTTATATAGATCTGGCTTATTCTGAAAAATGAGTGGGGCCTCCTATCTGTGCTGTACACATTTCCAGTATTTTAATGGCTTTTGATACGAACAAGTGATCTTCTTTGGGATGGGGAAAGGTTGCACAGCCCTCAAATGAGCAGTGGCTTTAGGAGATTGGAATATGAAGTGTAATGCAGCATAAATACTTACATTGCAAGAGTAATTGGTGAACTTTGCAAAGCAGTAAAGAATAACATATTTTAATGGGAATAATTAAACTGAAAGTCATAAAATGGACAATATAAAAGCTTTGATTAAAATGTAATTAAAATTATGAAAGACTTAATGACATGCAACTTGTGGAGGGATCTGTAGGCACTGTAATTACCAGTGCAAAGTCAGTGTGGGGAAGGCATTTTTGTGGATCAATGTATTTTAATCTCATGCTTTCTCAATGTGAAGGAAATGTAATGTTGTAATGCACCAATAAAACAACACATGAATGTGGGTTTGTACATCAGTGTGTTATCATTTTTTTTGGAGAAGAATAAAAGTTACCAAGTTAGTTTCATTAATGAACCATGTGGAGCATTAAAACAAGCAAGTCCTAACATGACTGCATTATTGACAAACAGCAGCAGTTCCAAAAGTCGTAACTGATACTGCTAAAATGGACCAGCCTTCCTCCTTTAACCAAAATATGCTATTGATCATTCATCCAGGAAAATGCAGATATGAAAATGTTCAAGGTTGAAATTTTGAATTATTCAACCAGCTAAACTGCACCAGGTCCCTGTCATCTGTCAGGTTCCATATCTCAGATGATACCAGCAGTGCCATATTGAATACCAAATGGGGTTGGACTAGAAAAGGATAACAAAATCTAATCGAAGATGGCAGGAATATCCTGAAACCAAGAGAAGCACCAGATTGTGAACCAGTCAGCAAATTGTCCCTGCAGTGAATGTGTATCTCGGGCAGTGTGTCAGGAACAGAGCTGGAGCGTTTATGCTGATTCAGTGTCAGATTTTGTTAGGTGCAATTTAGTCTGATTATGCACTCCATTCTTTCCTTGTGCATACAGGAAGTTACTTCTATTTAATGTGAAAAGAGAACCTATTTGCCTTCTTTCTTTCCATGGCAAAAAATGCTGTGCTATGGATTGGGGGAAAAAAAAACCTCAATAAAAAGCCTTATTTTATGGTACTAAAGTCCCATTAACTTCAGTGGAACTGCTCTGGATCACTAAGCACATCACATCCAGTAAGTGGAATAAAGCCTTCACACATTTTTTACTCACATTTTTACATTTTCAGGAGTATAACTAGCAAAATATTGCAACTAATTTGCCTGCGGTTTTCTTTTCTTTCATCTCTCTCCTGAGCTAGAAAACTGTTGAGTAACTGACCTATTGAAGGGGAAAAATATTGAACATAGTAGCATTGGGATGATGGGAGTGAAAAGTTTAGACACAAGTTTCTGTTCATTTGGTGTTCAGAATGTGCTCAAAATTGCCACAAGCAATGGGTAACCGATTATCAAATTTCTGTATTACCTGCCCCCCCTGAGCTCTAAACAAGGTAAAGTTTCAGGGCTTGTGTGCTTTAAGATTTGTCTTGGGAAGGTCACTCTGGAGATCCACAGTTACCATTTCAGCAGGGCAGGAGGAAAACCAAGCACCCAGAAAAGCCATTGCCTCATCTTCAGGGTCCATCTGTACGATGGAGAACGGAGAGGTTTAAGGCTGCATGAGCATCTGTTCTTGACCCTACACACCCTCATAACAGATAATTTCTTTCTTGCAAGAGAAAATGCTGAACAACTGTGATTTTTCTCCAGAATTCTTATTGAGCAAAGAGTCTAAGCATCCTCTCCAGATTTTCCAGTGGTTTTCTCTCATTTTTTTTCTCAGTTCTCTTAGAAAGTCCATCAGGCACATAGGCAGTTCCCTTTATTAAGAACACTTTAAAAAATTAAGCATATAAATCAAAATTAACCAACTGCAAAATTCACTATTATGCAGAGAAAGATAAAGAATATATTGATCAAATGTTATTTGTAACTATGCATTCGGTAGGATTGCTAATATTTTTGTACAGTTGTAAAATAAAATTCAATAAAGAAGCAACAGTATAGCTTGTAGATTAGGCACAATGTAAAGATCAGTTAGAAATAGTTCCAAATTAGTTATTTTAATTGACTCTTTTAAATACAAAATTAAAGCACCTACAAGGGTTTTATTCCCACAGTTTGAAGTGTATCTTAAAATTGCTAAGCAGGACCCTGTTGTTCGAACAGTTAGGATTTACACCCACTGGCATAACCTGTAGGCACATTTTCCATAGTATTCCCGTGCATCTTTACAAAGTATATAATCTCATTTACTATCTTGGAGTACAGTCCATACTCATCTGCTAAGCAGAATTTCTACATTGCTCTCCTAAGAGGCTAAAACTAAATCAGAAGTTTCCAGTAGGATGCACTCAGTTTCCTACAGTTTATTTTACCAAGAACTGCTGTCCTACAGGTGCGCAAATTATTCCCTGCTTAGGAACGTGGTCTGAACAGAGAGAAAACGTCACCATTTTGCCATTAAGTTAAAAAACTTGTTCAACATGTATAAAATTAAAATGACAAGACTGGATGGGTAATTCCTGATACACTGAACTGAACTGGGATTCCTTTTTACAGAATCACAGAATATGAGGAGTTGGAAGGGACCTCAAAAGCTCATCCAGTCCAACCCCTGCCAGAGCAGGATCACCCAGACCAGGTCACACAGGAACACGGCCAGGCGGGTTTTGAATGTCTGCAGAGAAGGAGACTCCACAACCTCTCTGGGCAGCCTGGGCCATGCTCTGCCACCCTCACAGTAAATAAGTTTTTCCTCATGTTCAGGTTGAGCCTCCTGTGCTCCAGCTTGCACCCATTGCCCCTTGTCCTGTCATTGGCTATCACTGAGCAGAGCCTGGCTCCTTCCTCCTAACACTCGCCCCTTCCAAATTTATAAACATTAATGAGGTCACCCCTCAGTCTCCTCCAAGCTAAAGAGATGCAGCTCCTGCAGCCACTCCTCATAAGGGAGATGCTCCACTCCCTCCATCATCTTTGTGGCTCTGGACTCTTTCAAGTGCTCTTTACAGCATGTTGTCTGAGGGCTATAAGATTTTTGCTTAAACTTGCAGAGCATGCCAAGAAATCAGCATTTGGACCATTCAGGCCAGATTTGGATCTTGTTTGAACTCCAGTGACTATACTAAAAACATCTGAGCTGCAGTGGGTGTATGCTGAATTACAAAAGTAAATATGCCCATTATTATTTTGCTATCAGCTTCTGAGAAAATTTTCCAAAGGAAAAACCAAGAGGCATATGGGGATAGCCCACATCATACAATCTGTGTAGCAAGGTAAGAATGGGGCATGAAATAGAAAATCCTTGCCCAGTGCTTTGGCTTGATAAAAACAACACCGTGATGCATTCGACCAGTTCATGACTATTGCAGAATGTCAAACATGAAGCACAATTCAACCAGCTCCGTAAACCTTAAACCTTTGGACTGAGTTTCTCTGTTAATTTGCCAAAAAAGCTCTTAATTTCACTGGCAGCTTTACGGCTGCCACCTGCTGTTCTGTCGACCTACTAGAATTTAACGAGAGGAAGCAATTCACATGATGTGAAACAAGTTTATTTCCAGGGGCAGATGAGGCTGGGCACAAGGAGGCTCTGGTTTCTATTCTAATGTTTATATAGTTTTCTTTTATTTGGCCTCTTGTTCACAGGTATAACTGCTTTTTCATTACCCCCAGTGTTAGAGCAGCTATTCTACTGATGAAGATGTTTGCTGACATCTATAGATACCTTCTCCTGGATGGTGTCTGTGTTCCTCCTCTCCCTTTCCATCCTCTCTACATTAGAGGACTTTGAAGTGGTCTTCTCTGTTGTTTTGCTCCTCTCTTGTTCCTGTTTGAAAACTGCCTCTTTCTGATGCAAGCCCGTGCGAGGAAACAGAATGTATAGATCTGCACATTGGAAAATCACAGGAATGGAAAAGTCTGGAATACCTGTACTTCATATGAATAACAAACGGAGAAATGGAGACCTCTGAGAAGCAGTAGTCATACTGCGGCTAAACATAAACTATAAACAGGAAACCACTGAAATAAAATAGCTTGGAGTATTAAGAATTAAATACATATGTATAATAATGTGTCCCAGCTTAATCCCTTACACAAACACTTAATCAGAGTGGGAGCTTTTGTATTTGGGGGTAAAAGAAACATCGATAAGCTTCAAAACCTAATTAATGCACTTATATATTATAAACAACATTTACACACATTGCCGAGTTCAATGCTTAAGGGACCAGATACCATTATGGAATTGCCCAACTGAATCAAAACCAGCTCCAGCAGGAGAAGGACTCAGGTTACCTCTGTCTGATAGACAAAACCTCACACTCTTAAGCCACAGGGCAATTTGACGTGCGACTTTTACACTTGGTATTGCAGCGAATGTTCAAATGCACTTTTGCTCTCAAGTTCAAGGGAATTCTTTTCCTGATGTGCAGCTGGAGCAGAAGCAGGTTCCTGTTCTCCGCAGTTTTGATGTTATAGGTTGAGCAAACACACATGTGATCTGAGATGCTTGGTGAGTACCACTTTTACGAGCGTGGTTTGGTGACACCGATTCAGGAACATTCTCACTTCGTGGTGCCTTCAGAAGGCAGCTTACTAACACAGTTACGCTCGCTGCAGGGTAGTGTTTCACTTCTGAGACCCTTCTGAGGTGCAAAATCTTAGTCTGTCCTGTCATCAAACATGATGCCGTTGTGGAAACTACTTGTATGAGAACCCTTGCTAAGGCCAATTTTGCCACTGTCCCAGTTAGCATCATTCTCTTGAAGTGACTTCCTGACGCCACACAGCAGATTAAGTGAAGAGATGCTAATTATGATACATGCCCATTACATAGTTCCTGGAAGAGATCTAAACAAGAAAGTGTTTGATTTTTCAGTCCCAACAGCCTTGCCCCTTGCTGGACACACAGAGTAGGTGACTCACTGAAGGCTCCCGGCAGTCATGTTATTGTCAAAACTCTCCTTGAGCTTTGTATTCAATTCCTTGTGTCAGCGTCATTAGGAGAAAGAAGTCCTCACTTTATTTAGGGCAACATTTACAAATCATTTATTGTTACTCAACAGGCTATTGAATAACTATCTCCTTTACCAGACAGGCTGGAAATACAATACTATTGTATTAGTCTGCACTCTGTACACATCATTTCTTATCAGCACTACAGAGCTTTTGGGTATACAAAAAAGCATTTCATCTTCACTCCCGGCTCAGCAGATTGAAGCCACAGTAAAAGATTCAGATGCGAGTTCTTACTGAAACCAATATAACACTGTAAGAAAAAAGGAAAGGGAAAAGACCATTACAGCGGTGTTACAATGTCACTCTCTAATCTAAGAAGTGTAAGCCTGGCTCTGTGGTGAATGTACTGGAATTCATATCTGCAGCATTGTCCTACAAAGATAAAGCAACTTAAAACATCCTCTGTACCTGTGAGTGTAAAAAATGCTAGAGTTGGCCTCTTCCAACAAATTGTTTCATGAAACAAAGAGCTAGAAATCACATTTCCAAGACATGTTTGGAAAACAGTAATTCTATTTCACAAGTATATGATGGGTTAGCAAATAGTTTTTACTTCATATGTTAATAAAACAGAATTTTATGAGTATTTTAATAGAAAAGTTTATGATCTCTCCATACATCTCAGTGCCTGAGTGTGGAGAGAATTATTCCCACCCTTGCTCTCTCCAGGCTTCCAACCCCCTCATGTCAAGCAAATACCCATAGTAACAGGGTTATTCTCGAGTGGGTGATTTGTTCCTTCCTAATCCATTCTTTTCCTATTTCTAACCTGGGCTGAGAAACCTCTTCTAAAATGTCAGTGCAATTATTCTGTTGCTGTGAATTGTTCTGATGGGAAACAGTTTCATTGTCATTTTTGACCAGTTGATTTTTCTCCTCAGCAAGAGTCCCCTCTTTTTAACACTAAAACAAAACTCCTGTGCTTACCAACCCCCCAGGATGATGGGCACAGCTGATTCGAGTATTCAGTTCAGGCAATCCCAGACAAACCCAGCCACCTGCAGCAATGTTTTAAGTAAAAGTTGGCAAGCTTAGGGAAAAGGATAGAGAGCCCATGGTGCAAGAAGAGGTGCTGAGGAACTCATGATTGGTAAGTGGATTTATGTTTTTTCATGAAGAGATGAAAACAACCCCCAGTCTATCTGGGAATTCCCAAGTTGAATGGAAATAAATTAGTTGTGTGTATATTTTAGCTGGGAATTTGCAAAGTTTAAGTACTGTGTGCTTTAATGTAGTGACATTGTAAAACAGCTTTGTGCTCTGGATAGATGAGGGGCAGAAGAATTGACCTGTTTTTTTTGATGACCTTTAGTTTGTGGAGGGTTTCTGCAGCAACAAGCACTGGAGTTGATCACCTAGCGAATGTTTTCAGCCCTATAATTTTTTCCTAAATCTTAATAAATGGAGAAGCACCAAGGTTTTTTTTCTCAAGCATATTTCTATCTGCCATTATGTTAAGGCTAGATTCTAGCATGAAGCATACTGACTTAAAACCAATGAAACCTGTTAAACTCTTCCAGCTTTGCTTTTACGGAAGGATTATTCAAAGAAGTCCACTTTTTTTTTTTGAACCTGTATGTTTTCAATGCTTATAGTAGTTTCTAAGGAGCTATACAGAACTGTTGGGCAAGTAGGTACATATTTTGCCATTTTGGTCTCCTAACTAAAAATAAGAGGAAAATTTACACAACCTAACACCTTCCTATGAAACTGTAGTCGTGACAGGATGGTTTATTGAGTTTAATGGCACAGGTAATGGTTCTACAATAAAAAGCATTTATAATGCAGTAAATGCAGCTATGAAGAAAGTTGCTTGTAAGATAAATCATAGAAAGACTGCCTCATTATGTTGTGATAATCCGCTAAATAACGAGAGTCACTGCTGTAATTAGCATTACTGTTCAGAATTGTTCGTGGTGTGTGATGCCCTCAGAACCTACTGAAGTAAATCACACGTTAAGGACTGTGAGCTTGCTTTTCCTCTGCTAAATCTTTGGTGGTAATTACTGACGTTCACCTGGGTGTATCAAGATTGTGAAGAATTTGTTTAAACACCAGAAATAACAGGCACAATATGATGTAAATCAATCCTGTGACCTGAATTTCAATGGCTTCGCTACGAGAGACTGGGAAAAAAATACATCTTGTTGTCAGCTGAACTTGACTAAAAGCTTTTCCGTCACTTCCCCATCAAGCTGAATTTTCACTTAGTTTCAAAGGAGGGCGAGAGGTGTAATTCACTCCTCTCAGAGTGTTAAAGGAACAAAAGTTGGGTTCAAAGGGGGAAGTTAATCATAGATGTTCAGGTGAGTAGAGAAAGATTCACAGATACTTTCCTCTCCTAGCGCTCCTCTCAATGCAGCATCACAACTGATATTTTATGTTCCAGTGATGTGCTTTCAAAAAACACACCATGTCTATCTTCAGGCTAAATTGTGTCTTTATGTTTTGGATCATCTCTAAATGTGTACATTAGTGCTCCCACTAACTTGTGAACTAGTGCTAGGACAGAGGAAACAGGCTAAAAGCTTAGTTTCTACTTGTTGCGGGGTTTGTGCTTGGTTGGTTTGTTTTAAGATGTGTTCTCAGTATCTTTTTTGTGCAGTTGTTACTTGCTATTATTGAACTCTGATTCCCAAAGGTGACTACTTAAGAAACTGAGATTCTCTTGCAAAGCCCTGGCTGTTCAGTTAAATGATGGTTTCTTCTTTCTTTTCACTGCTTTCAGCAGTGAAGTGTGCATCGCTGAGCAGTTCAGGTTTTATTCAGAGGAGCTGGAACTGGCTCATACAAGCAGGCCCTTAAATGAGGTTTGATGGCTCTGGGCTTTGTCCATAGTTACCAGACCATCCTGTACTTAGTCTGGTCTAAAGGATGTTTTAAACGGTCAACTGCAAGTGAATCCCTGACTGTTTAGGGTTGATGCAGACGTCTGTCTCTGCACTTGATGAAGAAAAGCTTATACCAAAATTAATGTCACTACTGGTCATTAAGAAAAAATATCTTCCCTTTATCACTGGTGCAATCAGTGGAGGCCAAATACAGTTGAGGAATTATACCATTTGCATTATACTATGTATTATTTTCTAGAAATTTGTCTGATTAGTTGAGCTGGTAGGCATGCAGATGCTCTTAAACAAGGCATTGTAAACTCAAATTAGTTCTTTCCATAAGATAAACTTCCCTGAAGTCTTAAAGTGGGTCAGTCAAACTGTTCCTTTTCAACAAATTTTGATATCAATTATTCACCCTGGTACTCCAGCTCAGAGAGAATCTCTCACTCTTT
>NW_010157504.1:14197-18069 GCF_000695765.1 Mesitornis unicolor
TCCTGACACACGGCAAATGCAGGCAGTGGGATGGATCACTGTCTGAGGTACACAGCAGTTGAATCACTTCTAATCGCCTATAAAGTTTATTTTTGTAAGTCCTGATAACATCCAATGAAGGACATGAAAGGGCTTGAGGGATAAAAGTAGCTCTCATCTTTCCTTTTGCTCTCCTGCCTGTAAACTCCACGAGGCAGGAGCTGTTTTCCCCTTCTGCCTTTGTTCAGTGCTTGCTACAATGACGGCCTTTGATGCTACAGAAGCAGGTACCATCATGGTACCCTCAGGTCCCCAGTGGCTCTGTAATATCCGAGCCTCAACTCTTCACCAAAGTAAAAGCATCTCAGTGGTTAACCCTTTCCAGGGTCACAGTAACCAGATGTCAGAACACTCGTTAGAAATTAATTATTGCAAGTCAATAACTTGCAATACTTTGTTCGATGAAATGTAAACCTGACTCAATCATGAGAGGGTTTGGCTTTCCTAGAGAACAGTTCTTTTTAGAGGCCACATCAGCAAAATATTGTTCACTGCTTAAGTCTGGCAGAAATAATTTCTAATGTTCAGGGCATCCGCCCAGACGTGGTGTCCTAGAAGGAAATGAATTGATGATAATTTTTTCCATTTCTTTAGGGAAAAAGCCTTCCTCTTCCACATGGTATGTTCCCAAGGAAAGCATTCATGTCATACTGGCAATATTTCCGACAACAGTATTTGCATTGGTACCATTAACTTAAAGAGCCCCTGAATATATTTACACTGAGCATAATAGCACCCTGTTATTCTATAGGAAAAGCCTGAAAGAGCCCTGCTCTGGCTTACCTCCCTTCGAAAGGTACCGCTTTGATGGACCTTGTTTCTTATTGGGTGTCATTCACTGTGGTGTCTCACGTCCATCTCTTCTCAGACATTGAATATACTTGCAATATTAACATCTTTTCTAGGAATATGCAATTCTGCTACCCTTTTCCTGAAGCTTCAGCATGGATTTGATCCTGCTTGTACTGACAGCTATTAACTAAAAAAAAAAACCCAAAACCCAAAAAAAACAAAGCACAAAACAAACCCCAAACCCCACACTTGTCAATTCTGTAGCTGCTGTCTATGGTCAAACTTGCCTGCAGTATCAGAGAATGTGGTTGAAGTGCCCCTTCCAGATCTACCCTGGGATGAGTTTTGGTGCGTCTTTCTTGGTAGCCAAGCTAGTAACTGCTTGAACAGGGCAAATGAGTGTGAAAAGCAAATTTAAAGATGTTCTGATGCCACCTCAACAATCAAAATCACATTGCGGCCTTCGAAAGCTGTGAAGCATTTGAGAGCCCTGTATTTATATAGGTTAAGAGTCTGAAATATTTCAAGTCATTAAGTATTAATGCCTAGTTCTAGTTAGAGTCATCCAAATTTTTATTAAGCACCAAGTATTAAATAAACCTTTCTTTCATGTACTTAAAATCAAATAGTTTTAATTATTGATCTTCCATATTACTATGGTTTTTCTTCCTTGGATTTTGTGATAAGTGAGAATTCTGATTACACTTTGGAGGTGAAATAGAGGGTTACTCCCTGCTTTGTTTGGTGGATGGTTTTATTAATGGGCTGTGGGTTTTTTCCCCTTCTCTTGCTATTTTATTGGGCAAGGGCTTTTCATTGTTGGATGACTGTGCTGTGACCCTACTGTTACCTAAATGTGCCTGGCTTCAGGGTCACTTCTGATTTTATTGAAATGGGATCATAACAGAGGATTGATCTGAGGATCAAAGTCAGAAGCTGACTGAGATGCTTTGAGCTGAGCATTTCACTTCTGTGCAGGCAGAAAGCAGTGGTTGTCTTTCGAGGTCTCTTCAGACTCCTAATATTCTGTGATTCTGATCTTCATTGCTAAGCAGAAAATGGAGATTTGGGCAATCATTCAAGGCAAAGGTTTTATCTTTTTGAAAGTTTGAGCTGGAAAATGGCTGAGATGAGCCCCAGAGGCTTCCTCAGTGAAGGGCTATTTCATACCTTGTGCAAGAACATGCTCCAACAGTCTCTCCCTGAAGGAGATGGAGATTAATACCATGCACCTGATGGGACATAAACAATTTATTCTGGATATAGGTAGGACTGTAAGAGAAAGGGTATGCCTCAACTCTTGTTCATTCTCTCATGAGACTGCAATGTGGAAGGAGGTCTGGCTTTCCTTCTAAAGCTCAGTGACCATACTTCACCTGCCAGGTAGTTATTTGTCATGGACACTTTATGGACCTGTGCAGTCCCTTATTCTGCAATGGTCTCTCATTTCTATTTTAATGAGGAAAGTCATGGAGTATGGAAAAGAGCTATATGCTCTGCACTATAAACCTTGAGCTTGGGACTATAGCGATGTTCCTCCTTACAAGAAAAAGGAACAAAGACAACTTGCACTTGAGCATACTGGAAACATTTCCATTTCCTCCACAGCAATCGCTAAGGACCTAGTGCATTTCTGTATGGTCCAAATTAATGTCACCTAATTGTCTTACAACTTAGTATACCTGTGTATGAAGGAGAAGCTTGATTTGCCATGAGGCTACAATGAGCTACAGAGGCTACTTGCTTGGGTTTGTCTGTTCCATACTCTGCAGTTTAAATGTAAGACTAAAATAAATTGTTCCATCTAGTGTTGTCTGTGAAATCCACAGAAATGCACCTTTATGCACAAAGATGAAATATTGCAAACGTTAGCGGCCCATATAAGAGATTGCCAGGGCTTCAACTAGGGGGGCATCCCCAGGGTGGGCATCCGCAGAGTGAAGCACCATTAAATGGGTGAAGGACAGCACTGACAGCATGATTAGTGACCAGCCTTATTAAACAAAGTCCTGTTAATGGAAGCCTGTGAGACAATGTTTGATCAACATGGTATGTGAGACTGGGAAACAGGTGTCTGCCCTGAGAAAGCTTCTATAAATTTCATTTACTTCTAAGCGCGATTAGAGCCCTGCTCTACCTTGATATAAACAGGAAGGACTACAGTGATATTTTTCCCTGCTTCTGGCCTCGACCCAAAGCCATTCATTAATTTAAGTCACTTTTAGAGAACGTCTTTAATTTTTCAGGCTTTGTGCCTCCTAGTAGAAAAATGTCTCAAATGCATTCTATTGATATATTTGGGATCTTCCCTGTGTATGTTCCAGGCCAAGAACATCTCGGAAGCTGCAGACAATGACATTAATAAATTATTCTGAAAACTGTTTCAAACCATGCAGTCTGGATTTGGGTCACTCATTTGCAACTGCATCTGTCTATCCTTGGTTAGATGGACAAGTTGTGGTGACTCCCTGGCACTTCGCTGCAGGCCATTTAGGAAATGGTTAAGCTGGCTTCTTTTTGTGCCTTTTTGTTGGCTAAAATTAAAATCAGAGCAGTGTGTAAAGAGCAGTAGTGTTATACAATGTGACTGTGGCAAAGGATCAGACCCCTGGACCTTTAAAATATTTGGCAAAGTCTGAAATGGAGAGAAAATGCAAAATCAGGACACAAGGCAGGGCAGTGTGGTGTACCTGTTGGAGTGCGTCTGTGGATATTTTTGGAAGACCAGTCTAATTTTCTAGAAATAGCCTAAAATATACATGTTCTACTTGTAAAAATAAAAACAGGAGAGAAAAAAAAGACAAATGACAGTGAGAATAAAAGAAATTCACTAAATACAGTTAGTAATTCTCAGCTGAATGAAGATGAACGTGTGAGATGAGTTATATTTATTCTGAGCAGAATTTTGATTATGATCATTAAGATACTTCTGTAGCATATTTTATTTCTGCAACAGTGGGCCAAATCCATCACTGTCATATGTCCTCAAATCCTGAGCTTTGTTTCAGGTTCACAGAATCACAGAACGTTCGGGATTGGAA
>NW_010157505.1:0-704 GCF_000695765.1 Mesitornis unicolor
ACAAGTGCTGAGTTTTGTGTTTTCCTCCCTAACTTGAAATTTTTCAGTTTTTTTGTCGCTTAAGCTGAATGTTCTCGTATTTTCATCATTTTTGAGAAAAATTAAAAGTTTATTGACGTGTCTGCTATTTTTGAATTTAGCACAATGTAAAAGAGACTTTTTCACCTTTTTTGTCTTTTCTGGCTGATATTTGCGATTTTGCTACATATATTGACAGTTTTGGAGTATATAGTCACAAGCGCTGAGTTTTGTGTTTTTCTCCTTTATTTGAACTTTTAGTGCTTTTTAAGGCTTTCTGCCTATTATTCTTGCTTTTCTATCATTTTGGGACAATGTAAGAGTTTCTTGACATATCTGCTGCTTTTCGATTTCAGCACCTTAAAAAGGATTTTTTTAGCATTTCGGCGTTTCTGAAAGATATTGGGCTCCTTCTACATATTGTGAAAGTCTAACTGTTTCTAGTCACATGTGCCTAGTTGTTTAAGCATTTCCTGTTGTTATTCTAGTTTTTCCTTCATCTTGAAAAAAAAAGTTTCTTGACATGTCTGCTATTTTTGAATTTAGCACATTGTAAAACA
Source organism: Mesitornis unicolor (assembly GCF_000695765.1). Taxonomy (NCBI): domain Eukaryota; kingdom Metazoa; phylum Chordata; class Aves; order Mesitornithiformes; family Mesitornithidae; genus Mesitornis; species Mesitornis unicolor. The sequence goes on from NW_010157505.1 coordinate 579, forward strand.
AACCTTTTCACCTTTTTTTGCTTTTCTGGCTTATATTAGGATTTTAGCTATATACATTGGAATTTTGGAGTTTCTAGTCGAGTAGCACCTTAAAGAAGAAATTTTCAGCATTTCGGCATTTCTGGC
>NW_010157506.1:0-1481 GCF_000695765.1 Mesitornis unicolor
GGCGGCAGGGCTCGTGGCAGAGCAGCTCCAGCAGCACGTACTCACATTTCTGGGGGGAGAAGTTAAAAAGGGATCGGGCGATCCTTTGCTGTGCCATCGCCCCACCCAGAAATCACCCCCGAACCCCCAAATCACCTACCTGGCGGTCCTGGGGGCAGAGTTTGTAGGGGGGCCCCTCCTGGAGGGTGAGGTCCTCGCCGGGGGGCGGCAGGTCCTGGCAAAGCAGACACTGCCACTCGGGGCTGCGGGGATCGGGTGAAGGGATCGGGTTGAAGGATCAGGCCTGGAGCTCCCCAAATTTCTGAGATCAAGGGGATGTGGGACAGGGGATCCCCAAATCACTGGAATCAATGGGACGGGGGCACTGGATCCCCCCAGGATCTGGGCTTGGAGTTCCCCGGATCTTTGGGATCAAGGGGTTGGTGGTCAGGGGATCCCCAGATCTCCGGGATCAAGGGGTTGGGGGCACTGGATCCCCCCAGGATTGGGGTCCAAAGCTCCCCAATCTCTGGGATCAAAGGGTTGGGGGCATTGGATCCCCTCAGGATTTGGGCTTGGAGTTCCCCAGATCTTTGGGATCAAGGGGTTGGGGGTCAGGGGATCCCCAAATCACTGGGATCAAGGGGATGGGGGGCACTGGATCCCCCCAGGATTTGGGCTTGGAGTTCCCCAGATCTTTGGGATCAAGGGGTTGGGGGTCAAGGGATCCCCAGATCTCTGGGATCAAGGGGTTGGGGGCACTGGATCCCCCCAGGATTGGTGTCCAAAGCTCCCCAATCTCTGGGATCAAAGGGTTGGGGGCATTGGATCCCCTCAGGATTTGGGCTTGGAGTTCCCCAGATCTTTGGGATCAAGGGGTTGGGGGTCAAGGGATCCCCAGATCTCTGGGATCAAGGGGTTGGGGGCACTGGATCCCCCCAGGATTGGGGCCTAGACCTCCCCAGATCTCTGGGATCAAGGGATGGGGGACAGGGGATCCCCAAATCTCTGGAATCAAGGTGATGGGGGGCTCTGGATCCTTCAGGATTGGGGTCCAAAGCTCCTCAGATCTCTGGAATCAAGGGGTTGGGGGACACTGGATCCCCAGGATTGGACCCTGGAGCTCCCCAGATCTCTGAGATCAAGGGGATGGGGTTCAGGGATCCCCCCAGGATTTTGGCTCAGCGAGGTGGTTCCTATGGGGAGATCCCAAAGATCTGGTGGCTTCAAGTCGGTCCCTGAAGATCCGGGGAGCAGCAGATCCCCAAAATCCTTCGCACAATGGGGCAGTGACCCCCAGCAAGGAGGGATCCCAGAGCAGAACAGATCTGGGGGGGGGGTGGGATCAAGCGGTGCCAGAGTTGCCCCAAGGGGACGGGGTGGGAGGGTGACTGTGACCCTCAGGGACATCAATGGATCCCAGGGCGACCCGGGGAGGTGGCAAATGCCAGCGGATCCCAGCGGATCCCAGGGGATCAGACCCACCTGGGGACCTCCTGGAG
>NW_010157507.1:0-2018 GCF_000695765.1 Mesitornis unicolor
CCTTATAGAGGAACTTTTTCAGCACTTCGGCATTTCTGGCAGATATTGAGGCTTTTGCTACATGTTGTTTAGACTTAAGAGTTTCTAGCCGTAAGTGCTGAGTTTTGTGTTTTTCTCTTTTTCTTGAACTTTGTCAGATTTTTGATCATTTAAGCCGGTTATTCTCGCTTTTTCATCATTTTGTTGCAATTTGTTTCTTGACCTATCTGCTGATTTTCGACTTTAGCACTTTAAAAAAGGAACTTTTTCAGCTTTTCTGGCTTTTCTTGCGCATATTGCGGCTTTTGCTACATTTATTTATATATGGGCAATTTAGGAGTCTGTAGGCACAATTGCTGAGTTTTGTGTTTGCCTCCCTTATTTAAACATTTTCCGCTTTTTAGGCATTTAAGCTGAATATCATAATTGCTTTTCATCATTTTGGGACAAATTAAAAGTTTCTTGACATGTCTGCTGTTTCTGAATTTTCCACAATGTAAAAGAAACTTTTTCACCTTTTTTGGCTTTTCTAGCTGATATTGGAGCTTTTGCTACATACATTGACAGTTTTGGAGTTTGTAGGCACAAGTGCTGGGCTTCTAGTTTTTGTCTTTCATTTGAACTTTTACTGCTTTTTAGGCCTTTAAGCCTATTATTCTTGCTTTCCATCATTTTTGAGGAAATTTATGAGTTTCTTGTCATATCTGCTGCTTTTCGGCTTTGGCACATTAAAAAGGATCTTTTTCAGTATTTCGGTGTTTCTGACTGATATTGGTGCTATTGCTTCATATTGTGGGAGTTTAAAAATTAAAAAGGATCTTTTTCAGTATTTCGGTGTTTCTGACTGATATTGGTGCTATTGCTACATATTGTGGGAGTTTAAAAGCTTCTAGACCCAAGTTCTTATTTCTGCTTTTTCTCCTTTTATTTGAACATTTTCAGATTTTTTAGGCATTTGTTGCTGTTACTCTAGCTTTTCCATCATTTTTGGGACAATTTAAGAGTTTCTTAAAATATCTGCTGTTTTAAAATTTAGCATCTTGTGAAGGAAACCTTTTAAGCCTTTTTGGCCTTTCTGTCTGATTTTGGAGCTTTCGTTACAAATATGGGCAATTTAGGAGTTTGTAAAGAAGCCAAGAAGCCCTGAACGAGAAGCTTTGTGAGGCTACAAATTTGCTTTGTAGAGAAGACAAGAGCCAGCAACAGTCTTCAGACCTACCATCTTTGGTGTGGGAGAAAAGCTTGACAATTTCCATTTGGAGCGACTGCTACTACCAGCAGCCACGAAAATTGGAGGCGAACGTGGACGAGCTAGCCAAACAGAGAACGGCACAGCCCAAATCTTTGTTGATTGTGGAAGTACTATGCATGGAAGGAGAAATCCAGAAAGAGCTTTCAGTCCTAACCCCTTTCTGGTGTGAGTTAAAGTCAAACATTTGCCATATTGAAACGAGGCTGTGGGCAGCTCCAGAGAAAGCCAGGTGGCAAACGTTGGCTTCCCAGGGAAACAAGAAATCCCTGAGGCAAAAGCTTTGTGAGGCTACAAATTGGCTTACTAGAAAAGACAAGAGCCAGCAAGAGTCTTCAGTCCTAGCATCTTTGGTGTGGCGCAAGAGCTTGACCGTTTCCATTGGAGAGATAGCTCCTACCAGCAGCCACGAAAATTGGAGGCGAACGTGGACGAGCTAGGCAAACACAGAATGCCACAGATCAAAGCTTTTATTGGCTTCAGAAGCACTTTGCATTGAAGGAGAAATCCAGCAAGAGCTTTCATTCCTAGCCTTTTTCTGGTGTGAGTTAGAGTGAAACATTTGCCATATTGAAACCAGGCTGTGGGGAGCTAGAAAGAAAGCCTGGTGGCAAACGTTAGCTTCACAGGGAAGCTAGAAATCCCAGAACCTAAAGCTTTTTGAGGCTACAAATTGGCTTAATAGAAAAGACAAGAGCCAGCAACAGCCTTCAGTCCTAGCATGTTTGGTGTGGGAGAAGAGCTTGACCATTTCCATTGAAGAGAAGGCTCCTACCAGCAGCCACGAAAA
>NW_010157507.1:2197-2530 GCF_000695765.1 Mesitornis unicolor
CGGCTCCAGACAAAGCCTGCTGGCAAACGTTGGCTTCCCAGGGAAGCAAGAAATCCCTGAGCCAAAAGCTCCAACCAGCAGCCACGATAGCTGGAGGCGAACGTGGACATTATAGCCCAACAGAGAGCGGCACAGCCCAAAGCTTTGTTTGATTATAGAATCACTTCCCATGGAAGGAGAAATCCAGCAAGAGCTTTGGGCTGTGCCATTCTCTGTTTGGCTATCTCGTCCACATTCGCCTCCAACTACGTCTCTCCAATGGAAATGGTGAAGCTCTTCTCCCACACCAAAGATTAGGGACTGAAAGGGATTAGGACTGAAAGTTCTTGCTGG
>NW_010157508.1:0-23770 GCF_000695765.1 Mesitornis unicolor
GATGGGCATCACATTTGCTAACTTCCAGTCACCCGGGACCTCCCCGGTTAGCCAGATCTGCTGATAAATGATTGATTGACAGTTGCTTGGTGAGCCTTTCCACCAGCTCCCTCAGAACCCTTTCTGTCTTTCTGGATTTTCTGCAGATAATAGTAGTAATCATAAAAGAATTATTATGAAATAGCCATAGACCTGCATTGTGCATGTTTCTTTTGCAAATAAAACTAGTATAGCCTGTGTGTGTGTGTATGTGTATGTATAAAATATGAAAAAAGATGTTTTGTGATACAGGGGTTGATTTAAGGTTTGAAAAGAACATCTATTACTGTTTAGCTTTGTGTCTGGTTTTATTCACTGGTTAGAAGGTAATACCTGTTGCCATACGCTCATGTGATGTGTTCTGTTGCCATATTGTCACATTTAAAAATAAACATATAGTTTACTATGTCATCTAAATTTCCACTGTGGTTTCCTTCCACTTTTTGAGTTTTCTGACCGCCTGTTGTTTCTGTTAAGTATCACTGATAGTGGCAGCCTTGTTAGGCTTGGGTCTGTTGAAACACAAAGTGCATATCTAATGGAGTTCATGGCCTATGTGAACAAGACATGCAAAATATAGCAGTGCTCTTATTCCCTTTTAACAGATGGTGAGGTGTGTTCGCATAGAAATAGTTTTGTGTTAATACATTTTCACTTGGCTTTGGACTAAGAGCCTGCAGATTCCGTCTTGTTTCCTTTGCTTTTCCTCATTCCATTTCTTTCTTTCATCACCTCTGCTGAGATGAGTTGTTTTATTTTTAACGTATCTCTAATAAATAGGCACTTTATACATACAAACACTGGATGTAGGTGCATAGGTAGAGCTCCATGGACTACTTCCTATTACTCGGATAGAAGTACAATGTGTTTATAAAGTTGAAAAGCTCTTTAAACCTATGTCATCGTCTTTGTCATTGCAGTTTATCACATTTTACAGTTAAGCTAACAAATATTTTAGGTTTCAAGTGCTTAAATAAGTAACAAAAAACTTCTTAGCCAGGATGAAATGGGATTTTTATTTATTTATTTAGGTAGTCTCTATCCAGGTGTAAAAGGACTGTGTAGCTACGTTACTGATACGTAGCTCCATAATTTGAGTTCTATTTTTGCCTCATTGCTGCAAGCCTTAAAGGCACAAGCTCTTCCCAGCACAGAATACTGTGAATCAAAACAATTCGGAAGAGAAGCCCTAGGAAGTGTAAAGATAGGATGAGACGGGGCAGTACAAGGAGAGAACAGGTGAGGGTGTTCTTGTAGTTGGAGGAGTCAGAATAATCCTTTCCTTTTTTTTCTGATCTGTTTGAGCAGTCTACCCAAACCACTGCAACTGTTTACCTTTAGATTGCTAAAATATTTGAAGAAGTTAATGCTCATCTGTAATTAGCAGTTAATTGACAGTGGTGAGTTTACCTTTCATGTCAGGCTTGTTTGCATGAATGAGTCGTGTGCTGGAATGCTACAAGGGGCTGTTTCTTTTTAGTGGGAGTATAGCTCACGTTCTACTGAGGGTTATTTTGAGACTAGGTATGATACATTGCAATCATAAACTCTAAAACTTTTCTCACTTCTCCTAATTTTTAATATACTGCTTTCTAATACAATCTGTATTCTGCAGCTCTTCTGTGCAGTTGGCCATCATGAGGTAGCGTTTCCAGTCTCTGACAACAGCAGAGCTACAAGTTCAAGAACCTTGCAAAATCAAACCTCTGTTTCTGATGATGGTTGTGCAGGGGTTGGATTCTGTCAGGCATTAGATTAGAAGTTGATACTTGGAATAATGCAGGCAGCATACCAGAACGTCGATTGACCCATGAGAGTACAATTGTCCTTAACTCCTTCCAACAGGGAGAAAGCATGAATATGTATTTGAATTCTATCCTGTGGTGTTAACTGCTGGTCTCTACAATGATGATGTAAAGAAAACCTTTTTAGCTGTCCCTCAGCATTAAGTTTAACTTCTTGGGTGGCACATTTCTAATAAAATATTTGAAATAAAAAAATCACAGGGCAACCTTTGACAATTCAGCAAGGAAATGTGGGTGTAGAAGCTTTCTTTTTTGTACTGCAAACAGTCATGCCTGACACAAGTATGTGGGTGCCTTGACATGCTGTTTCTGTCACAGTTCCTAAGGGTTTTAGGGGCATTTTACTGCCTCTGGATAAAAGGCTTGTAGCTTGCACCATTAAATGTTGGAGATGAGATAATTTTCATTACATTTCAGTAGATCTGATTGTTAAAACAAATTCCTTTGGATCCATATATTGGGCCATAAATCTCATTCTGTCTCTGGATTATTAAAGAGGCAGTCTGAGGCCTGAAAGCTAGCCTAAATGAGACTAAGGTAATTTTTATAATGCTTAAAAAAACAGAACACAAATTTACAAGACTGTGTAGTAATTTAGCCAAAACAGATTTTGCAATAATTTAATATTTTCTGTAATGCCCTTGACCAAATTGCCTTATTTTTGTTCAGTACCACATTAGATGAAGTCCCTGATCTTTTGTGTAATGAGTAACAATTGAATCTGCTTCTCATTTTGCTTATTCCTATTATGAAACCAGTCATCAAGCACAGATTTAAATTTACCTTTTTACAAAAAAATGATAGGAAGTTCTAAATCTCCAGATCTCTTATTCTAGAGAGATACGAGTACTTTTCCTGAACAGCTGTACTACTCTGATTGTTCTTAAGTCTAAATACATACTTCCCTGTAATGTGAAGTAGTTCACAGAATCACAGAATCCCAGAACGTTCGGGATTGGAAGGGACCTCCAAAGCTCATCCAGTCCAATCCCCCTGCCGGAGCAGGAACACCCAGATGAGGTTACACAGGAAGGCGTCCAGGCGGGGTTTGAATGTCTGCAGAGAAGGAGACTCCACAACCTCTCTGGGCAGCCTGGTCCAGGGCTCTGTCACCCTCACTGAGAAGAAGTTTCTTCTCAAATTGAAGTGGAACCTCCTGTGTTCCAGTTTGTGTCCGTTACCCCTTGTCCTATCATTGTTTGTCACCGAGAAGAGCCTGGCTCCATCCTCGTGACACTCACCCTTTAAATATTTATAAACATGAATGAGGTCTCCCCTCAGTCTCCTCTTCTGCAAACTAAAGAAATCAAAAGAGAGTTATAGCCCTCTCCATGAGATTTTTACTTTTGAAAAGACAAGTTAGATAATATCTTTTTTATTTTTCCAGTTAGACATAATACAATAATATTGTGAATATTTATGACATCTGGGGCTATACGTAGGGATTTGTGGTATATATATATAAGTGAACGTTGTCATAATTTTATTTAAGGATGATGTTATGCACCTTTTTATCTTTCCTTGGTTGGAAGGTTATCTCTTTCAGAGTCAAAAGGCTGCATTCTCAGGGGTTTCCAGATACTGCTCTGTAGAGCAAAAAGCTTCCAATTCTGTACCAGTAGAAATAAAATTGCCTTGTGAACAGTGTGCATAGGTGTGGAAAGTACAGGAGTGCAACTTCTGATGCAGTTCATCTGTATTTAGGGCTTGCAGTGTATAGTTACCTCATTTCATCTAATCCTGCCCCTAAAGCTCAGTGCAAGGTGGCCAAAAAATCAGTTGGTGTGTTAATGAGTACTTTGTCCTGTAAATAGGAGCCTCTGCGGGGCTGGGGGGTTTCCGGGTTGCTGTGTGGTTGGTTTTTTTTTAAAAAAAAACGACTTAGGCAGAAAAAGGAGACTATGGGGAAGAACAGATCTTTTTGAGATTTAAATGAACTTCAATGGGGTGAGAAGGGGAATAAATTGAATCATGACACTTATTCCTGTGTGTTCAGGTTTGCTCAACCATAATTAACAGATTCTAATTGGTTTGCCTTAGTTTTGGAGGTAAGGCAGAAACTGCACATCTTTTCCACGCTATTTGTGATGTAGTCATGCCAATAACGTATGTATTTAATTCAGCTTTCAGCTGGATAGAATCCAGGGCTATACTGGAGAACAATTAGAGGAAGGTCTTGTATGAATAAACCAGATTGCTGTTAACATCTCTATTATTACTTTCTGAAAGGTTTGCAATTACTTCATCTCGTTCATTCAAGCTACCTCTGTAAAGGTCAGAAGAAAGTGGTTTTTTGGGGGGAAGAAGGTTGTCTTTTGGGGTTTTTTTTTGGACAAGAATTTCATTTTAATACGAATGGTTCTTTGCTGATACGAGGAGAAAAAAGAATTAATGGCTCAATTAGGGATGAACAAATGCTACCAGGAAGAAAATCAGTACCAATTTAGATGCTGTATATTATCTGAGTAGAACTTCCATGATTGCTTCAGTGCTGATAATGCTAAATCCCATGCTTAAGTTCCTTAAACCTTCAGAGAGATATTTTGGCTGCACTGACCTTCAATCAGTACTTGCTATTGTAGAGTGTAGATTTTTGGATTTGTTAGGCAACCTTCTTATGTTTTTAAGTCCATTAACACCATTCCAGAGTCCTGTGGATTTGCTCCCACTTGGCTTGTGCCATTTTTCTGAAAGGCAAGATATTTTCACCATCGTTACTCCACTGGCCAGTGTCCTTGGCAGTAAAATGTGGGAAATGCCAACTAGATCTGGGGCATTTTCTTTTAAGTTCCACGCTGAATTATGCTGCTTCTATTAATGTACTTAGAAAGTAATGGCAATTTCATAATTGTAGCTCTTTATGTATACTGGATTGACAGGTTGGGTGAGGTGCCACACTGAGAATACACTCTGAACATTTTTTGTGCTTTTGGGTTTTTTTGGGAGATGAAGGGAGCGGTGATTTTCCTGAAGATACAAAGGGTCTATGCTACTGTCCCTTCTTGACACTATAGAATGGAAATTGAAATGAAGGCAATTTCTCACACTCAAAGTATTAGCATATCCAGTCACAGTTTCTAAAGCCGAAGAGCCAGTCACAGCAAACAGATTTAAATGAGGAGTGGTTTTGAATGTTTACCCATAAGCGAAGTTGGGTTTGAATTGGCCAATTGATGGCCCGTTGGTGAACCACTTTGTGAAGGTGTGTAGACCCTGGGAAGATATTTTTTAGAACAGGGTTTTCCAACAGCCCAGGATTTTTGACATTTTACTATAAACACTGTGAGTGTGATTTACCTACTGCAGAAATGTCTAATTTAAGCAACTTGCTTAGGGTTCCTTTTAGTCAGTATAAAACTTCGAGGACGTGATCAGCCCCTTTTCAATGTGTGTGTAGCACGTGACCTTTAGAAATGGCCATTTGTCTTCATGGACTACAGAAGAGAAACTGGGTGACAGTCTTCTACTAGACTTTAAGGTAGGTAGAGTGGGTGCTCGCCTATGTGGTGTGGGCCTCTACCATAGGTTTGTCTGTGATACCGAATGTTGTTTTAAATGTTTATCATTTGATTCATTGTTAGCATGCCTCCAATGTTTTGACAAGTTCCATGATAGTAAAGCAACATATGCAACACTATAGATTTTAGGAAAATAATGTTATGTAGGTTCAGGCTACCTGCTTGGGGGGCTTTGTGTTTTTTCAACTCAATTTGCAGTTCAGGACATACCTGCTAAAGAAATACAAGTAGACTTGCCTTGTATTTGGGTGATCCTTAAAGGCTGAAAAATAGTTTTTTTCATATGAAGCATAAAGTTATTACTTGACTTGAGACTTTGAAATACCTTTCTGTTAAATAAAATTCTAAGGTGCAATACGCTTTGCAGAATTGCTGTTTTATTGAATTTTGCATAAAGACACAATGGAAGAAATCTAGTGTTGAGTAGTGCTAGAATATGTATTTTTTTCTTTCAGCTCTGAGTGCTCGTAAAATACTGTGCACTAAAAGTGTCACGTCTGCTGAAAAATCGTTTTAAGGCACTAGTATTGTTACTTTTAGTCTTTTTTTTAGGCATGAACTTAGAATAAAACAGTCAGAATTCATTGTGTAAACCACATTGTTTTATTAAATAACTTCCGTTTATCATTATTTATTGTTTTATTTGATCATAAAAGCATGAGCTACTTACCCAAATAACTTACAGACTTAATAATATTGCAGATTTCTGCAGTATCCCATAACTCTCTAGATTAAAATAGCACAAAGATAAAATATGGAATTAAAAATACGAAGTATGCATCACTCCCATGCCTTTCGTAGCTTTCAGAAATTATGTATGAATATGTAGGCTTCTAAGGCAGAGCAGTGACACCTCACAAATGGGCAGAAACATTACCATGGGGTAGATGTTCCCATGCTACTGACTTCCACCAAAAATTACCAGACAAGATCATAAGTTGTTTTCAGGAACTTGGTATGTGTCAGTTTATGCTGACAGCCTCATTTCTGAAGTAAAGCGTTAGCCCACGATCCAGTATTGTGAGCCATAGGCTCATATATTATAGTGGTGTAAAACTAAATCCTATAAGAATATGCCTTTAGCGCTCTTGCTTTATGATATGATCCTATCCACCCTCACTAACTAGGCACTAACTAAGCCTAAGCCAGTTCTCTGTGAGTAGATCCTCCAAGCTCCACTCATGTATTTACTGCAGGCAGCACACGGTGACTCAGAAAATGCCTCAGTATCTCTTTATTTTCTGGGGGGTATCAGGAGAAACAGGAGAAATAACAAAAGAGGAAGCCAAAGTCTTTCCCACACCATAAATTGCGTACTTTTCTCTCCTTTGCATCCTTCAGAAAATGAAATATCAGTTCCAATTTTTTATGTATAAATTTCAAGTCATACTCAGGAAGGGTAAACCTTCCTGACATCATTTCTGTGTGGCTAGAGAGGCTCGCATCATCATTTATATTTAACTTAATTTAGTAATTTAGACAGACTTGAGAGCTTATCTAACAGTATTAGCCAGCTGATGAGACTTATAGAGGCAACTAAGGCAGCTTGTTGTGTTCCTACAGCTGTAATAAACTGTGGCAACTTCATTTTTTCTGTGTAAAGGACACAATTCTTAGACTCTTACAGCTGTTACGGTTTTTCAGGTCTACTATTATGGATTTATCATGAATGCAGAGACCCTAGTTCAGGATCCTGCTCTGAGTTCTCACCGAGCTAAGCCTATCTTGTCAGTCATCTGAAGATCGATATAGAGATTAACCACTCCATCTAATTAGAGCACTTGGTTCGATTCTAAAATTAAGCTTTGCAGTTGTACCTGTCTCTTCATGCTAAAGTCAGTGTTGTTGCATCTTTGTTAATGGTATTCAAGTTACCCAGATTAAATCTAGTCTGGATGTCTGCATGCACTGCAAAAAACCCATTTGCAAAGTGATTGCCCAAAATTAGGCAGACTCTTAGCACTTTGTGGGCTATTCTGCTGCTGCGCAGAATGTGAATTTTTTGCTCTTCTGTCTCTGTCTCTCTAGCTCGTTAGTGTGAGAGCAATTCAAAGCTGGAGGCTAACTTTAGATGTTCTAAATTATCCTTGGGGTAGCCTAAAGAGTTAGATTTCCCTTGGCTAAAGTTGGCCTTCGTGAACCTACTCTTTGCACAAAATTTGGCAAAACTTATTCAGTATCAACTTAAACTGCACTTACTTCTACAGGTGTAGTCAAGTTATTTAATGTTCATATATGAGGCTGTACTTGCAAGGAGTTTATTTCCATTTAAGATACTTGGTCTTTCCAAGACTTTAGATATCCTTCATTTGAAACAGATAGCTTTATTCTCTTCTAGTAATTTTTAACAATTGAATCAACCTTAACTAGAATCAGCCCATGTTGTTTTTGTACATTTGGCAGCATAATCTCTCTATTGGTTTTCTCTTCTTTTTTTCACTTAGAGATTTTCAAAAAAGGAACAGTTCACCTTTATCCTTTGGCAGGAAGAGGAATTTATCAAGAAAGGGAATTTATTAAAATAAACAATTGTAATGTATAATTTAAGAGTTGGGGTGAAGTTTCTTTGGAGAGATATATATATATATATAGTACCTATGACTTTACAGACTGTTCACTTCTACATCCTTGTAATCGATTTATTGCCTGAAGGACTAAAGTCAATGTTGTGACTCAGTTACGTGAAGAAAAGACCACTTGAGCTGCTCGCTGCTGACCCTTTCTCTCAGATTTGCTAAGTTAGATTCCTTTATAGCCTTTCCTGAACATGGTTCTCGTGAAATGATTCAGATTTCTTAAACGGTTGTAATTCCACCCTCCAACCTAGGTCACTTTTTAACCATATTGGAGAACAATGCCATGCACATGCTGGTAGAGTTTGTGGGCAGTAACCTCTGTTGATGACAGCACTGTATCAAGATGAGGGTAGAAACCTCACTGCCCTTGCTGTGTTGTAGGTAGGACAGGCCACAGTTTTACTAAGCACTTAAATTTGAGTGACCGTATAATAGATATTTATAAACTTACTGTACTTATATATTTGGGAGCAATATAGTTTGTATCATATTCTCGTGTTTTATTCATGTGTAAAGCAGGTTAGAAAACATTGAATTACTCCCTTTTAAACTTTATTTGCAAAGTTGTTTGTTTGTTTGTTTGTTTTTAAGTAAGGAGGTGGTGTAAAGGTGTGCTTTGACAGTTGCCAGGAAGGGAAAAAGTTGAATTTATGAGTACTGGAAATCATTGTAATGCCATTGTACATTCTTTAACTGAGAGATTGTTTGTGTGCTTGGCAAAAGAGCAGGTATCTAGGGCAAACATTAGATGATCAATATAGATGCACTGACATCGGTTGGCTGCTATTAATTTTATGTCTTGTTCTGTCCATAACATGAGCAAATCAAATAAAAAAAGCTTATTGTTCATCTAAAATGGGAACTTCTATTTTAAAGTAGTTAGTGCTTGCATAACTTGGAAATATAGAAATGGTGTTTAATAGCTGGAAACTTTACTCTTTAAAACTCTTTAAGACAGAGATTCTGTCCTATGGTATCCTCTGAATTCTGGAAAATTTGGAGCTATGGGAACTGTAGAAATTTCCCAAATTAATTTGCATTTTCTCATTTGGAAGTTTCTCTTGGACCACCTTTTGAAACTGGGCAGCACATCTTTTAGTTCTGGATGTCTTTGTCTATGCATCCTCATTGATGTTGGTGAAATCCTGTAATTTGCGGTTATAAACTAAACAAAATTATCTCTTTCACTTATTTCTAAAGTTAACTTGGATTAATAATGGATAAGTGTTATTTGTAGGACTTAAACTGTAGGAAAAAATAGTACATGATTTATTCAGCCATCAGAATAGTCCGGCTGTAAATTAAAATCTACTGTTTGGTAACGTGGACAGCGCTTGCTGTGCTTTCATGTATGTTCTGCTGAAAATAAAACAAAAGCCCTTTGTTTATGCAGAAAGACTTCAGTAACTGTTTAAATGCAAGTTTGTTATTAGAGGTAATGTTATACTTCTGTGAAATAGATGTGATCTCTGAGACTCTTACAGTATATGGCAGCCAATAAACTCAAAGGACTTCCAGAAAATTCTGGAACTAAGCTTTGCAGAGCACTACTGAAGTAGTGTATGTATCTGCATGCAGGGCTGTGTAGTCTTTGGCAGGTCTTTTCTTATCTTTATCCCTGTGGCTTTTTAGACCCACACCAAATTTACAGTAGCCTATGTTCAAACTCAGGATAGAGAAATAAACTTTCCCAGAAAAAATTCCCTTTTCATGTAAGGATTGATCAAGAAAACTCCAGGGTAATGTGTGCTGCATGTCATGGTACATCTACTCCACAAAATACTTAAAGGAATAAAATCAGACTTAGATCAACAAAGCCTGCTATTGAGAAGGAGTGGAGGCTCGCTGAGGAAATGCCTGTAAATGTTTGGATTCTCTCACTTGTTCTGCTTCAAATTATGACTAGTCTTCTGTTCACCAGTTCTTTTTTATTTACTCTTGTATTGATTTATTTAGTCTCCCATCTCTAAGAGGCTTTTTTTTTTTAACCTTTTGTATTCAGTGTTGTGGGACTTAAAGATGATGAATGAAACAGGTAAAAATTAAGTATTGATTTAACATTGTGTTTGCTGGCTGATTGGCATTCTCTGAAAACATATTACATTATTCTGAGTTAATAATCAATTAGTAATAAGATTTTCATGATCCAATAATAGCTGCCATAAAGGACAATTTACTGAGCCGAATATTGTTGGCTATAATAGCACATGCAGCATCACTTTTGGCCACCATTGAATATTCCCTGGAATTCATCTTGTTGGTAAGAGTCACTCTCTGGTTCTTATCAGTAACTCAAGACTTCTCACTCCACCCAGTCCACACAATTATCAGCACATTTAGTAAGTGATAAGTAATACAATGTTTCCCAAGATTTCTTTAATTCCTTTTTCACCATCCCTCTGGAGGTCTTTCCTGAGCTGAGGTGCTGCAAATACACTGCACTCGACCTTATCCGAACTGCTGAGAAGTGATTTGACCGAGTCAGTGCTCCTCCACTATGTTAGTGCAACGTAAAACGTGCTTACTTAGGACTTCACTGGACACTCAGCCTGCTGTAGGTGCTGCCTGTGTTTTTCTAGGTGGTTTAGACAAGGATTTACCTTCTGTGCACTGTGAACGGTATTTTTCCTTCACATCTTCTAAAAACCTTTTATTTCACAGAATGTAATGGCCTCTCCTCCAAGTGTAGGTGCAGGAATTATTTTTCGTGGATCATTTTGGTGACTGGGTTACAGCGTGAATCCACAAGCAGCATCAGAAGAGGAGACAAGGTGGACTGCAGTGTGGTGATAGGAAATGGTGGCTAGGGACTGGATGTTAAATTGGTCTTGCTGTGGAAGCAAATGTGCGGAGAATGGTCACTCTATACAGCTCAGTGGTAAAAGGTTTAGCTCTGAAATCTTTACTAATAGGATTATTAACACTGTGATGATTTCAAATGGCTGCAAAACTAACCTGTTTGTTGTACCATTTCAGTGCTGGTAAAGTGAAGTCAGCGGCATGAGGAATTTACTGAAATCTCTGTTCTCTTTGGGAAACAATAACGTTCCAGGAAAACTGATTAAAAATAGTTTCCAAATAATTAGTGCCGTTTTGATTTTTAGTAATTATCTAATTTTTTAAAAAAGTTGTTGAGAAATCCTAGTTGAATACGGGGTGATGGACCTGAATAGGATTGTAATTGCAGGACATTAGCACAGTTGCCAGCCCGTCTGTAGAGTCCCAGTGGATGTCAGGCTTTGTTTGCTGCTGGTGCTTTTGATGTTGGTGAATGCAGATGTAAGTGCTGGCCATCAACAGGGCTATTAGTGTATCCGTTCCTACAATACCACCAGCACTACCTCGCCCCACACCCCGAGTTTATAAAGGCTAAGTGGTACAATTTTAAGGAACCCAGTGCAAATGTTAGCCTGGAAACAAATGAAACACCACTATGCTCTGAAAACGTTTATTGCCAATAACACCTGATTAAGCCAACTGACTCCCTGATCTCTGCTAAAACACAGCATCAGAGACTGTTAGGAATAAAACATTTATATTGAGGTCAAGATGAGATCAAAATAAGAATACTACAACTCAGTGGCTGTCTTGCCACACCTGTGATGTTAAGATTGAACTCAGTCTGAGATGAAGTATAGAAACGGGTCAAAATGTGTGGGGAAGCCATTTTACTAACAGCCCTGCCCGGAGAGATGTTTTACCCTGACTTTCCCCTGTGCTAGAAAACAGCATCTTGATATTATATTGTTTTCATCTGGGTGTGTTTTTATGTGGCCTCTGACAAAACAACTTACAATGTAAACACAGGAGCACCTGAATTAAGATATTTTGACACAAACCAGCAAAGGACAAAAAGGTGAATGCAGGGATGTGACTGAAGCCGAAGGACACTTTTTTAAAAGAAAAAATAAAAGCAGGCTTAATTTCCTGGGTTTTGTTGACCTCCCTCATCAACAGCATTTAGGACCTGGGAATTTGCCAGTAGAATTCAAGTTTGCAGAGCACCTGGCCACTGGCAGCGGGGAGCTCTGGGAGCTTTTTTACCACCACTGAAGTCAAGAGCAAGGAATCGGTTGCAGCTGATTCACCACCTGCATGCAATTGCTTTGGGGTTAGGTATCAGCTTTCTCTTCCCTCACTAATTAACTGCTTGGACTCGCCTTTTTTCGTGCCATCCTTTCCCTCTTTTCTGGTTTGATGCAATGTGTGGCTTGTGCCTTTAGTTATGTTGGCGCGTTTCAGAAAATTAATTTGCCTTAACATCCTTTAAATCTGTTTGAGATAAAGCACTAATTATCCTGGACATGGCAGGTAAGCATAATGCTAAGGAAAATGGTAAATATGTGTTTAGGAGGATTGGCTTTTTTGTCTTTTATTGCAATGCATTTCTAATTCACATTTCAAAAAAGTGTGAATTAATGCTTTGGATTGATAGCCTATTTGTATGCAGATATATTTCAGTTGTTACATGACGGTTTATACTTGGAATTGTGTGGGATTTACTGTAAGTGAAATTCAGTAGAACTAATTGATCTTTTTTTATTTTTCCATATTATTAACTCCATTATTTCAAGAGTGTTAAATACCAAGACTCCTGTCCTTTTGACACCAGGCTCTGGGCTTTTCTTGATAGTAAATAAAAACAGCGTGATTTGTTTAAAAATACAAAGTTATTGTTTCTAAGAAAAGTTGATTACATTAAAATGGTAGATGTTTTGTCTATCCAGGCACCTATCTTCCAAGTTTCTGAAGATCTGTAAAGAATAATCAAAAGGCTATTATCAGTTTATGGAAATGAAATGTCAGAAATTAAGTTTTTGTAACAGTCTTTAGTCCAGCTATTTTCCCTTACATAAAATGTGTTGGATAAGACACTGGAAACTTTTGAAGTGTTTCCTATTCAGCAGACCATTGTAGCCTAGACTCAGCAAAGCCTATCAATCTGTGAACAAAAACAAGCCTGTGTGTAAGTCTTTTACTAGATGAGAAAATACTTCAACATATGCACAAATTCTTTACTAATTTTATAGCTTTTATCAGTAGTTTAAAGTGCTGGCAAACTGAAACATATTATAAAGCATCTGGCTTGGAAGAGGCTGAATGCAAACTCTCTGTGCAGTGGCAGAGCTTTGAAGATTTAAGAATCTGTACCCTTCTGAATTTCTTATCTGATTTTTAGCTTCATAAGTGCAAACGAAGTTCAAAAGGCAAACATTTTCTGCCCACTGGGATGTTTGTAATCCCATTT
This sequence comes from Mesitornis unicolor, assembly GCF_000695765.1. Taxonomy (NCBI): domain Eukaryota; kingdom Metazoa; phylum Chordata; class Aves; order Mesitornithiformes; family Mesitornithidae; genus Mesitornis; species Mesitornis unicolor. The sequence goes on from NW_010157508.1 coordinate 13,187, forward strand.
CTAATAATCAGGAAAAAAGCATAAGCTGCCTATTTTGAATGCCCTGTTGATAAGCATTTCAGCGGGATGATTCAACAAATACACTGCTCTGGCTTATCTGCGATGGATTTCCCTGTCAGAGAAACATTTTGCTTATGAGAAGTTTTTCTGAGCTGCTATGCCACTGAAGTTGTTTTAGAATGCTTTTGTGTCTGACAGTGTACTCCTGCAAACGCCATAACATCCATTGTGTGAGAAATTGTTGCTTTTTTCCATTTTCTCTCCCTAACTTACAATGTGTTTAAAGTGGCATAGAGTTACAATACAATAGGATGAGAATTACTTTAGTACAAATGGTCTTTTCTGTAATATTGCTGCAGCCGACAGTGCACCAGTTCACTATGTTTTTTAGTTTGTTGAATGGATGATAAAAATGATGTGCTGTATGTGTGAGGGAAGGAGAAAAAAAAAGGACAGACTTGATCTTTGCCAATACTTTTCACTTTTACAAAAACTCTTCGGGTGTCCAAGATGTATGATTATCTAAAATTGCCTTTTCTTTATGGCTCGTTCAATAACACATTTCCATATCTATGCAAAACACATGAAATTCAAACCTGGGATGGATGCAGCCTTATAACTGAGTCCAGTAACCAGCATTTAGAGCTATTATCTTGTGTGGTGGTAAAACTGTTTCATCAAGTTTGGATATAAAATTGAAAACATCAAAAATCATTTCCTTGAGGGGGAGTGGGAAAAAAAAATAGACTCTGTATTCTTCTTGTCAGTTCAGTTTGTTAGGGACATACTTTTTACAACTGCTTATCTCTTGAAGTGGTAGGGCCTGATTTGAAAGGAGCTTAGTAACTGCAAATGCAAATCCGATCTACAACACCTAAATTTTATCAGGAAGAAAATTGACGGATGTGTAGGCTTTCCTAAATTGGCACTCTGAAATTTTGGGTTTACTTCTTTGCTCTTGGCTGTGACAGAGGTGGCTGAGCAGCTGCCTACTGATCCACAGTCACTCTTGAGGTGAGGAGCTCTGCTGTGCACTGGGAAGGCCATGAGAAAGGAGCTGGTGGTTTGAATAAGGGCAGAGATGGAATCTTATCAAGGAGAATTTGATGTGGGAGATGAGGGGAAGCACAGAATAGATTTGAAGGGAGATGGCAATAGAAAAATGTCATTAATCTAAGATGACAGAGGAGGAAAGGAGAGCTGCATGGGGCAAGCTGAAAAATAACCTGAATGGATGATGATTTTTCTGACTGTTTGAGGAGGAGGCCGGTTCTTCAAGAAAATGCATGAATTTGTGGAATGGACGTGGAAGGTCTGGAATGACTTGTCTGTCTTGGTTTCCTAATTAATACAAAATAAATTATGTCTCTAAGTTGTTTTAAATACACTCCAATACTTACTACATAAAAACCTAATACAAATTAACAGTAAAAAAACTGAGGACTGTTGCTTTGCAATTTCAATTTATACCCTTATTTAAAAGAAACAACAGCAACACCACAGGATTCTTAAGCCTGTAGGTGCCAATAGAGAAGTTTCTATTCAATTTTAAATCTGCTTTAAAAATATTTTTGAGTAATTTATGACTTTGCAATTGAAACAGCCACGCTTAACTGGCTTACGTACAACAGAACACTCATACAGCAAATCCAAAGACATCAGTCAGTATTACCAGTTAGTGTCCTAGTTAGAGTACATTAATATGTAATTCTATGCTAATAGAAAGAATTTACAGGAAAGATACACTGCATTTCTTTTAGCAGTTATATACTTCTTAACAAGTCAAAGTTTTTCAGCTTCACTGAATAAGGGTAAGAAAGTTGCCAAGGAAAATGTAGCAAATTGGCTGAAAATGCAGCATCCAATAAAACAATAGTAAAAAGTACAGTAAGGTCAATAAAACACCTATGGTGAGGTAGGTCTCATTTCTTTTGTCTTTTTCAAGTTTTCTACAGTCATGATTTTTTCTTCCTTTTGGCTATCTTTTTTTTTTTCCTTTTGTTTTTCATGACAATCCTACAAGGTTGAAATTAAACCAAGTAAAATTCCCTTCTCTTATCCTCTTGATATTGAGGACAAAGGCTTTCTCCAAACACTACACAATACAGGTTTTGGTAGAAGAAAGAGTGCTGTACTCTATATAAGAATCCACAGGAGGCTGCAATCAAAAGACAGTATGAACTTGTTCAGAAACAAGGAACAAGGGACTCTGATTCAGTAGTGGGGTTTTTTTTTCCCTTCTCTTTTTGGTTGGAAGAGTTAAGGAGCAAGTCACACTGTTAGCATCAAGAGCAGCAGTGCCTTCCCTGAGTAAGTGTCTTGGATAAAATAGTATTCAGTACTCCATTTCCAACAAAGAATGCGGGTGGATAGCAAAAGAGCCAGAGAACACCTTACCCTACCTGGTATTTAACAGTGCTGATAAATGCAGCTCACAGAGTTCAGTGCTTCTGTGTCTCTTGATGCCCAAAGAACTGAGAATTTGATCTGTGATTCAATCGCTGCCATCAGCAGCTTGTGTGGTTTTGGTACCTCTGTGAAGTAGAATTTAGGGCATGAAAATCAACACCAAGCCCGTGACCTGCAGTGTGGTGCAGCCTTTGTCACTTATGTAGACTAAAAGACTAATACTGATATCATCTAAATTGCAGTCTCCTTATGCCTTCTGTGGTTTTTTTTCTGTCATACATATTTTAAATTATTAAGTTCAGAAGATGGCAAAATTAGGCTAAATAGCGGGCTGTTCACAGCAGTGAAATAGGTAGCAAGGGCACAGGACAGTACAAGGTTGGAGAGATAACAGAACTAAGGAAAATTTGTAGCTTTCTAGCTGGCAAATTTAAATTCACACAGAATCACAGAATCGCTCGGTTGGAAAAGCCCTCTGAGATCATCATGTCCAACCGTTCCTGTCTACCCCCTAAACCATATCATTAAGTACCTCATCTACCCGCTCCTTAAACACATCCAGGGATGGTGACTCCACCACCTCCCTGGGCAGCCTGTTCCAGCTTCTGACGACCCTCTCAGGAAAGAACTTCCTCCTTACCTCTAACCTGAACCTCCCTTGGCACAGCTTGGTGCCGTTTCCCCTTGTTCTATCCCCCATCACCTGGGAGAAGAGACCAGCACCCACCTCTCTCCAAGCTCCCTTGAGGCAGTTGTAGGTGGTGATGAGGTCTCCCCTCAGCCTTGTCTTCTCCAGGCTAAACAAGCCCAGTTCCCTCAGCCGCTCCTCATCAGGCTTGTTCTCCAGAGCCCTCCCCATCCTTGTGGCTCTTCTCTGAACATGCTCCAGAATCTCAAGATCCTTCTTATAGTGAGGGGCCCAGAACTGAACACAGCACTCGAGGTAAAATTGCTTCATCCTGAGTTGAACCAGCTATGAAAATACCTTTTCCAAGGATGTGATCTGATTGAGCATCGTAGTAATAAACTCCTGCATGCACCTACTCTCCTACTATCCTACTCTCTCACGGCTCACGTGGTCTTTATTGTGGTTCAGATCGATAGAAGCTTTCCAGAAAGAAACATATACGAGGCACTCATAGTGATCCAAAGCATTGGTAAAGTGATAGATGCTTATAAATAAAGATATGAAAAGTAGTAGTAAGGGGAAAGAATGATGGAGGAGGGAGGAAGGAAGGGGAGACTTTGGAAGTAATGAGAAAAATCATGTTATGTGATAATTTGCTCCTTGCTGACTGTTCCAAACTTTGAGTGTTAAAACCATTCTAGCTGTATGGAGTGCCTGATAATTGTCTTCAATAAAAATTAAAGAGTTGGATTGTATGTTGTCATGACTAAGCTGTACCATTTAAATTTGAATTCTTTGTGGGTAGCTACAGAAACAAAAGAATCACCTTCTAAACTGTCTCGGATAAAGCACTAAAAGTTCAGAGTACAGAGGCTTTTTTCAGAGCACGGAGATGGGAATGGTTTGTTGCAGAGGGTATGGGTATCTACTTCTGTGTGATGGAGAGCAGCCACGGCTACCGGCTGCGTTTCGTGTTTTACTGTAGACCTGAACTCTTGGTCATGTTCAGCACATGGCTTGACCCTTCCAAGGGGATTGTTGCTTGGTGAATAGTTTTGCATTAAGTTCTCCCGCTTTCAGAGATGAAATCCAAAATTAAAAGCAAACTTTTGAGCCTCAGCTTTACTCCGCAGCCCTAAGTGTTGTTTTTAGCTATACGCTGCCAAATGATAGGGCTGACACACCTGATATGTGAAATCCTGACTTTAAAATCAGTATCAGTGTTGTGTAAAATTTATTAAGGACATAAAAATGCAGGTTTTCAGTTTGTATGCTTACTGTGTCTTTTGTAGAGGGAATGAACAGAATCAGGCAGTCGAGTTGTGTGCTTGTTCCTAGAGGCTTATGTGTATGACCGGTCAAAAAGCCACCATGTCACAGTTAATTCTGTAGATGCTTTCTGTGAACGTAAAAGTTTCATTTTGATAGACATCCTAAGTCAAAGTAATGAAAGCTAATTTCATGTTTATCACAGGTTTTTATGCTAAAAAGCACCTTTGACACTTGCCGCAGAATTGTGACACGTGGTTAAAACGGTTGAGTAATTACCTTCAAATATCCCTGACTATTGCCATTTAATTTCACTGCAAAAAATGTGCAGATATGTCAAAAAGTATAATCTTTCAAAAGAAGCTTGTTGCAGTCACAAGAAAGGACAGAATTGTAATTGAGGTGCTGCCTGGGATCGTAAAAGGTCTGTTTTGTCTTTTTTCCTGGCTCTGCATCTGCTTTGAGAGTGTTCTATAGTCCTTGTACTGCGGTTCTTCACTTAAGACTGCATGGAGTAAATATCCTGTGAACAGCTGGGGAATTTTTATAGCATCCAAGATGCAGCTCACGTGGTCATGGGGTGCAGGTCCAAGGTTTCACGATGGAAAATTAGGCTCAGGATGCAAGACAGCAAGAGGAATCACAGGGAACCAAGAGCAAGGATTTATTACTCCTGCCTTTCCTCTCTTCCATTCCTCAGCTGCTGTGACTCAGTTCACTTTGTTCTTGTACTCTGCTCATCAGGCCATGGATGTCACTATTTTACTGTGCTCCATTTCCAGGGGCATGTTGACGTTCGGTCTCCAATAGTGTTGAAGAGTCAAGAAAGCCATGCCAAGTCGTCATGAGAATGTCTGTAGTTCTGTGGATCAGCCTGTCTGTAGAAGAGTTGTGTAACCAATTGCGCTGGTTTTGACTGAGATGGAGTTCATTATCTTCACAGGCGCTGGTATGGGGTATGGTCAGGATTTCTGCTGGAAACAGTGTTGATGACACAGGGATGCTTTTGTTATTGCTGAGCAGTACTTACACAGAGTCAAAGCCTTTTCTGCTCCTCATCCCACCCCACCAATGAGTAGGCTGGTGGTGCACGAGAAGTTGGGAGGGGACAGCTGACCCCAACTGACCAAAGGGATATTCCATACCGTGTGATGTCATGCTCAGCATATAGAGCTGGGGAAAGAGGAAAGAAGGAGGAGACAGTTGGAGTGATGGTATTTGTCTTCCCAAGTGACTGTTACACGTGATGGAGCCCTGCTTTCCTAGATGTGGCTGAGCACCTGCCTCCCCATGGGAAGTAGTGAATGAACTCCTTGTTTTGCTTTACCTGTGTGTGCAGCTTTTGCTTTACTTATTAAACTGTCTTTACCTCAATCCATGAGTTCTCTCACTCTCCCAGGAAGTGAGTGAGTGGATGTGTGGGGCTTAGTTGCTGGCTGGGGTTAAACCACACCACCACTGTAACTACTTCTGCTTGTTTAGAAGCTGATTTTTCACCCTTAGCAACTTCTTTGCAGTATGTGGTTCAGAAGCTAATTACCTGAGGCTAATTACTGTTTTAAAACAGATATAGTGGAATGTTTGTGCATCGCTAAGGTAAACAAAATTTACACATATGAAGATTATTTAATTATTTGGTGATTTTTGAATTTTAAGTATTAAAAGCTGATACAGAAACAGTAACAATTGCTTGTGTGTGAAACAGTAATTTAGAGTGGTTCGTTTACTTGGTGTGCTAACTTAAGATGCTTTGTTATATTTCTGCAATATTTTGGCTTCAGGATTGCACTGCTGCTGTAGAGCTGCTTTGGCAATATCCCATATTCAGGCCCTCACCTGAGTTCACCTGCATTTCTTTTAAGATCTGAGAATCGGTATGTTACTTCCCAGAGGGATGTGAGACTTACCTTCCTTCAAAGGCTGTCTTTTTACAGCAATGCACGTTGTGAAAAGGTGAACTGGAAAAATGTGTCTTTTCTGCAGTAATTAAAATCCAGAGGTCCCTGTCATTTAAAGTATCTGTGGCCAGAGCTGGGACACAGACATCTGTCCATGTATGTAGCACTGTGCTGAAGAACGTGTTCAGGTAAAACAGAGCAGGCTCTGATGTGTAGCAGTGTAACCGGCAGCATCACGTCTGTGCTGCTGGGAACAACTGCTGCTGGTGTGATGCTCCCTCACTGTGTCCTAGAACAAATTGGGGTGGAGTTCAGGACAAGAGCAGTGGCAACCCCTGTCTGCTCGACCCAAGCACAGACATTATTTCGAGATGTATAGCCTTGTGTTATTCCTGGCAGACAGTAGTATCCTTCCTTGCACGCTTCATTTGGTAGTTTTTGCCTGACCTGCAAAATTGTGGAAGGAAAAATGCTTTCTTCTGCAAAACAAAAACTGGATTTTTCTTACATGGCCTTTTCAGGACTTTTAAAAGAATACTGAAGCTGGGGGCAAAAAGCTTGCTGAAAATAAGATTTGGAAACTGGTTCTTTACTTAAAAGGCCCCAGTTAGTGTTGTTTTATAGTATTAGTATAGTAGTAGTATACTATTAATATATTAGTATTATACTATTTTCCTTTGAGGGCAGTGAAGGGGCAGGAACAAAAGGGGAGAGGTTAGAAACTTAGTTAAATCATGCTTTACTGATTCCTTAATGGGGAAATATGTTATTATTTTGGGATTGGATGCATATTTACATTCTGTTTGTGATTAAATAAACTGTTTTGTAGTGCCGCATTAATAACCACAAGTACTTCAGGTGTATTTTTCAATCGTTGACATACATTTGTTCAGGACCATAATTAGGAATATATAGATTACAAAATAGTAGTGAGGAAGACAATGAATGCTGATATATTTCACTAGAATTTCTTCTTGTATTTACATATTATATATTTATTACGTTGCACTGACATAGTTTTGCTTTCAAAAGACTTCTGGTTTGGTCTGCATTAAGAAAAATGGTGAGTCTTGAAGCTTATTAATTCTAACAGGAAAAAAAAAAATCAGTTTGCAGTTATTACAGAAGTTTCTCCAGTGTATTATCAGTGGTTTTTAGCTCTTTTTAATGAACAGAATGATGCATCTTCTTCATTATACAGAAAGACTCTTTGTCTCTACACCAAATAATAAAGTAGTGCATGATGTTCCCATCTGGCTCATCAGCCGTCACCACCACCTCCATCTTATGTTTCAAGTGTAAGAAATAGTTACCTTGGTACCTTGAAAAATATTGCATGAGGGGAAACGACAGGCTAGTTCAACCGCTCATAGCTAATAATTTGATTGCTTTCCTTGGATTTAGGAGGCACAAATTTAATTTGATTCCTCCATCAGAAGATGGACATACAGCTGACTTTGCTATTTCCTGGAAGAGTCCCCTCTTCAGCGAGGGGCAGATTTTCACGCTTTGGCAGAGGGATGGATTTTCAAAGTCTTGCTCTCTTTTCAGTGGGGAATGAAATCCTAATCCCAAAGCTTGAATCCTATTGTAAAATGAAGCTCTTTTTTTTTCCTAAAAACCTTTACTGTATTAAAAAATGGAGAAGAAGATTTAGCTTTCTATTGTACTTTGCAGCACAACCTGAACTGTGCTCTGGCACCAAGAGGCAGTGTAGTAGGCAGATTGCCATGTTATCTGGCAGTGTCTCAATAATGAAATTTCTGGTCTTCCAGCATGAATCCTCAGGGCACAAACCTGGAAATGAACGTCATTGATACTGTATTATTTAGACACTTTAAGCACCTGTATACTGAGGCTAAAGGCTTTTAGTTCATATTGGAAAGTAAAGACATACTACAAACAAACTAACAAATATTTAAGGTTTATAGTTAGTGCCACTAGCTGTAAAGATGGAAAAAAAATCAATATCATTGTTTTCTCTTATTGAATTTTTCCTTAGGAGCTTAACAGAAGGATTTAAGACTAAATATCTACTATTATTAAAGTAATTTAATATCCTGAGAACTGAAAGGTCTTTCACTGAGTGTTAGTTTCTCATGGCTCGGTCACTGACAAAGCAAATGAGCCATCTTTCCCCTAATGTTGCCAAGGTGAGTTGTCTTGCTTTCCTTTGTTCTTTTTTTCCTTCCTTTCCCCAGGTGAGGCTCCTTGCATCGTTGAATGTCTTAAGTTTCAGTTTCTGCTGTTTTCACTGCCGTGCTGGGAAACTTGCCAGGACACATAAATCAAGGTTATGTCTTTGCTTGTTTCCTCGTGCTGAACTCCCACAAAAGCTCTGCACTGCAAAAACTATGAAATGTTCTAATTGGTTTTAGTAAGTTGGAAAACAGAAGCTCTAATCTGGATCTTCTCTATTTAATGGTAAAGGCTGGTGTTGATAAAGTTGTGGAGAATCCAGTGAGTTGTATGTGAAGGGAAAAGAGAGATATGGGAGCAGGGCAATCCACGCAGTGGAAGGTTGCCCTGATACTACCTCTGCTCTCCTTCAGTTCATCTCTTCTGGGAGTGAGTCCTTGCAGAACACCAGTGGCAGTTTCAGAGTTGACTCTGCCATGCCTCCTCTCATTTGCCCTGTTCATCTTGCCCATAAAGAAAAGGGCTGGAGCAGCCATTGGAATGGAGATAAGTGTTTATGTCACTCCCTTGCTATCATGAGTCATTTACTACAGTACACATTTGTTTCCTCTTCTGCCCTGAGGGGGAGAGAAAGCTAAATGCTCTACTTGCCTGAGAAAACTAAAATGGAAAAAGCCACACTTGCGTTTCCTCACTTGTTTTGCCGGTGTGCCACCAGCTTGTGGAAGAGAGGATGAGCAGAAACATGCAGTTTTCTCACCACTCTAATGGAAAGAGACATGAAAAAGTCACTTGACTAATTATTTATGGCCAAAAGCAAATTCAGTGACCTTGCTAGGTGAGGCTTAAAGAACCTTAACTGTTATATATACATGGCTTGGTGTTTCTGCCTCTTCCTGGAGCATGATTTCCTATGGCATTTTGAAAGAATCTATAGCAATGTTCCGTCAATTTCTGACTCTAAATATCTGCATTGCCTAAATTAGAATAATAATAATAATTTAAAAAACCCTGGCTCATACACTACCCATGTAAGAAGTTAACAATTATTGGAATTGGTTCTGGCTCATTGAAATGCTCTTTCATCTCAAGTATTGAGACATTTTTTTCTATTCCAAGTTATTTCTTTCTTTAGAAAAAGAATTCTCTGAGCAACGTTTTGCTGTTGGCAAAGATATTGCTTTGTTATTACTACCTTTACCCGCTGAGATTTGCTGCATCTGTTTGAGATAAAATCACATTTATATAAGTGGTCTATCAGTCATGGTTCTCCCCTGCACTCTCAGAAATGGAAAAATTATTTCAAATATTTTGAAAAAGCCTTCACCAACTGCATTCATTTCATCAGATTGTATAAAATCCTAGGATTACCACACTGTCAGGCTATACAATAAATAGAGCAGGTCCAAAGATTTTAGGCGTTTCAACAGTTTACAATGAATGGGCTGAATGAATTTTATTTTTTTTTTAATTGAAATAGATGTGTTAAAAAGCTGAGTGTTGGAATTTTAGGCACTTTCACAGAACTTTAGTTTTGTCCTTTAGAATGAGCTTTGGTTTTCATTACAATACAAGGAAAGCATTAGGAAGAAATCATTTTCTCTGGTCACTTCCCTGAGACAGCAAAGGAACCAGGAGTGGATTCTTTCGTCTCGCTGTTCCCAGAGATTCCCCTCCTAAACCTAAACAGGAAAGAGAAAGGAGAAAACCATGAACACTCTTGTGTTTGGAACTGGCAGATTAGGTAACACCAGTGGTCTCTGCAGGTTAGGTACACACCGTATACAGGGACTTACATTAGGCAATTTGTAGTTGGGTGACCACAACTTAACTGACAGTCAGGCTGTGCATTAAATTTTTGTAGCTGGAGGATAATTTGTGCTATGAACTGCGGTTTGAGTGTTTGTACTGAAACTTGTCAAACTGTGGCTAAAGGAGCTACATGTTCCTTTGCAAAGCTCACTGCTGGACAACTTTGTTTCACCAAGCAAAAACCCAAATGCAAGCCTTTCTTGTATATCTTATCACATATATAAGGAAAGCTGCAGTGAAACTCTTTGTAAAAGACAGCACACCAGCAGTATTGTAACTGAGTTAATGCATAGAACCATGAAATAGTTAATGGCATTTTTGCCTCACCTCTCTGGGTGTAAGAGGCAGCAACAAAGGAAAACTACTGTGACTTGCCTATATAGAAAGGTAAAACAGCCTTGTAGTTTGAAAAAAACAGGACTTATTCCT